>NW_015150646.1:981499-1040096 GCF_000732505.1 Cyprinodon variegatus
TCTAAAAAAAAAAAAAAAAAAAAAAAATATATATATATATATATATATATACATATTCTTTTAAAAGTGAAGATTTTTCAATAATCCTCTCAACAAATAGCCAAGAGAGTTTGATGCATCCGGTTGTTGCTTGTCCATAGTGGACAGCGAAGGGCCAGTGGCGCCATATTCCTGAACAATAATCAGGAGGAAATAAAACTAATGATTTTAGAACTTTTTTGCAAAATCTGCCATAAAGTAGGCACAACTTCTAATGAAAGAAATACCCCTACCTGTTTTATAGCATTAAACCCAAAGGAGTTAAAGTTACAGAAACCCAAAAACTCTCTTCCCTCAATAAGCATCTTAAATTTAGAGCTTAGTAACCTCCTCTTCTATGTTGTAGATGCACTCTTTAACATAAAAAAAACATAAATGGTATTGAGTTCTAACAGCTTAATCAAAAATGAACACATTTACTCTTAATGACTGGTGTTGCAATACTCTTAAAAGTGGTTTTCTTATAAATTAGTGTTAAAAGTAGCACTTTTTGATAAACTAGTCATAATAATCAGTAATATCCTGATGCCAGTAAGCATGTTTTTGTTTTATTTTTTTTTAATAACTGATACTTTTTTTCCTTCTGGAGTGCTTCAGCCTACCCTTTTTTTTGTATGTCTATATAACCTCTGAAGAATGCTTTTTACCTTAAAAATCAAATACAATTTATTTATATAGCACATTGAACAACAAATTCTTTTATGTGCCGAACATAAAAACACACACATATAAAGTTGCAAGAGTTTAAAATGAATAGATAAATGAAAAGGACACAGAAGAAGAAAAGAAGAGAAAAAAAAATTTGACTGTTTGACTCATCACGTTTGTTTTAAACTTCCTTTCACTCTGTATTGATTACCCTTTTTTTGTTCTGTTTGTTTGCTTCTCTCTTTCTAGAACAATCCAAAGATCAAAGAAATCCTGGTTAAGTCCAAGGGCCAGCCAAGGAAGCGTTTGACCCACGTGTATGAGCTTTGCAAAGGCAAAAACATCTGTGAAGGAGGGGAGGAAATGGACAATAAATTTGGAATGGAGCCACAGGAGAACGAGGAGGACATCACCAAGGAGAAGGTACCTGGATGAGTTTGAATTTTCCTAAGCTGTTCTCAACCGATTTCCCAGCCACTTATCTGTGATTAAATTTATGTTAGGGTCACGGAGGCTGTGGACGCTACCAGCCGCGCATCAAACGCTCAGGCTTAGAGCTGTATGCCGAATGGAAGCACGTCAACGAGGATTCCCAGGAGAAAAAAATCCTGCTGAGCCCCGAACGCGTCCACGAGATCTTCAAGCGGATATCGGATGAAGAGGACATCATCTTGGGCATGGACCCCAAGTTTGCCCGTCCAGAATGGATGATTGTAACCGTGCTGCCTGTGCCTCCGCTGGCCGTGAGGCCCGCCGTGGTCATGCAGGGTTCCGCTCGCAACCAGGTGATCTGATTTCTAGATGGATGTTTGTCTTTGTTCTTCATCCTGCTCTGTTTTCACTGCTGAGAGAAAAGGTTGTTTAACAAATGAAAACAATTCTGTTTTAAAGGATGATTTGACCCATAAACTAGCGGACATTGTGAAGATCAACAACCAGCTGAGAAGGAACGAGCAAAGCGGTGCAGCTGCTCACGTCATCGCTGAGGATGTGAAGCTCCTTCAGTTTCATGTGGCAACAATGGTTGACAATGAATTACCAGGCCTACCAAGGGTGTGTAGAAATTTCTGATGCAGCTTGATTTTGAGCTTCTAAGAGAAGCTGATCCTCCTGTTATTGTTTTTTTCTTCTTGGCTAAAGACTTATCTTTTTTTTTTTTTTTGCCAGGCAATGCAAAAGTCCGGCCGTCCTCTCAAATCCATAAAGCAGCGCTTAAAGGGTAAAGAGGGACGAGTTAGGGGCAACCTGATGGGCAAACGTGTGGACTTCTCCGCCCGAACCGTCATCACCCCGGACCCCAACTTGCAGATCGACCAAGTGGGCGTGCCCAGGTCCATCGCAGCCAACATGACCTTTCCAGAGATCGTCACACCCTTTAACATCGACAGGTACGGCTGAGGAGCTCCAGACTCCCATCTTGGCATTGCTGTTACAGACTTAAGCAACATTAAAGCTCATTTGATTTCTTGATTTATTTTATTAGATTGCAAGAGCTGGTACGAAGAGGCAACAGTCAGTATCCCGGAGCCAAATACATCATCCGAGACAACGGAGACAGAATCGACCTGAGGTTCCACCCTAAACCAAGTGACCTTCACCTGCAAATCGGCTACAAGGCAAGATTAAAACAACACGCACATTTGTTTGCACCTTAAGATGGATACAGTGTTTAGCTTTTAATCTGTCAAATCCAGCATATATATTACTTTGCAACATTTGTCACCAACTTGGATGCTAATTTATTTAATTTGTAGCTTTCAACTGCTTGTTTTTTTCCTCTTTAGGTGGAAAGACACATGTGCGATGGGGACATCGTCATCTTCAACCGACAGCCAACACTACATAAAATGTCTATGATGGGGCATCGAGTTCGGATCCTGCCTTGGTCCACGTTCCGACTTAACCTCAGGTATTAAATAAAGAGAGCCTAAATTTAATACCTTTTCAGAAGCTTATAAGAAAATGATAAATATCCCAATCCGGACCTCTTTTGTCCCTGATATCACCTTGAGTCACGTGAGATTACGCAGTTCCTCACAGGGTTCAAATTCGGTACTATTTGAGCACCGGTACCATATGTATGAATTGAAAACTAACTGGGCTAATGGGTATTGTCATAGCAGTGATTCCAATGGTTAATGTTGATTAATAAAACGTATTTTAACAGGTTAAAAAATTGGATTTTTGAAATGGACAAAAGCTGATTTTTTTTTTAAGACGGCCTGATATTCATATTCTGTGCATTAAAAGAGGGGTAGATGATAAATTTTCTTCCTTCTGCTCCTTTTCAGTCATGTATTTTAAGTTGAATTGCAATATTCTTTACAAATTTAAAACATTTGTTTTAGTAGCTGATAAGAGCTCATATCCCTGTTTCCTGTAGCGTAGCTTGAATTTTTCCTGGTCTTTGCTCCTGCTGATGTCAGTGGTTCTCCTTTGTGCAGTGTCACCACTCCTTACAACGCCGACTTTGACGGGGATGAGATGAACCTCCACCTCCCTCAGTCCCTGGAGACCAGGGCGGAGATTCAGGAGCTGGCCATGGTGCCGCGTATGATCGTCACACCCCAGTCCAACAGGCCCGTCATGGGTATCGTGCAGGACACCCTCACCGCCGTTCGCAAATTCACTAAAAGAGACGTGTTCCTGGAGAGGGTGAGTAGACGGAGCTACTAATCAGATGCTTGGTGAGATCCTTGGTTTTTACTGGAGGTTTCCCCCTCCACAGGGTGAGGTGATGAACCTCCTCATGTTCCTGTCTACCTGGGACGGGAAGATGCCTCAGCCGGCTATTCTCAAACCGCGTCCTCTGTGGACAGGCAAGCAGATCTTCAGCCTCATCATTCCAGGACACATTAATGTGATCCGAACACACAGCACGCACCCGGACGACGAAGACAGCGGCCCTTACAAACACATCTCACCTGGCGACACAAAGGTATACGGCTGTTTTTTCTTGTTTTTTTTTACCTATGGGTTAAAGAGATAACCTGGGGACAGATTGCTGAATTAAAGAATGTTTTCTAACAGGTCATAGTGGAGAACGGGGAGTTGATCATGGGCATCCTGTGTAAGAAGTCTCTGGGAACCTCAGCTGGCTCCCTCGTCCACATCTCCTACCTGGAGATGGGCCATGACATCACCAGACTCTTCTACTCCAACATTCAGACCGTGGTCAACAACTGGCTGCTCATCGAAGGTAGCTTTCTACAGTCTAATAAGACTTGGATTTCATTTCAGGTTTCAATTAAGGATTTATTTGCAAAATAATTACTTTTCCACGCCTTTTTTTTTGTCTAATTTAAAGTATTTTTTCCAGTTACCCGTCCATTTGTTTGATTCATCCATTCCTCCCTAAGACTGTTGCTTTCTGTCCATCAAACGTAGATGTTTTTCACCCATCATTAAAATATCTATTATATATTGTGAAAATAATGTGTTCTTGATGCCAACAGGTCATTCCATTGGTATTGGTGACTCCATTGCTGATGCCAAGACGTACCTGGACATCCAGAACACCATCAAGAAGGCCAAACAGGATGTGATAGAAGTGAGGGAAATATAGCTCCCAGCATACAGAACAAGGCTTTAACTTTTTTTGTAAGCAGAGTTTAATTGTTCTTTTTTAATTTTTTTAATCTACCAGGTTATTGAAAAAGCTCACAACAACGAGCTGGAACCCACACCCGGTAACACTCTGAGGCAAACCTTTGAGAACCAGGTGAACCGTATCCTGAACGACGCTCGTGACAAAACGGGATCTTCTGCTCAGAAGTCCCTGTCTGAGTACAACAACTTTAAGTCCATGGTGGTGGCTGGCTCCAAGGGCTCCAAGATCAACATCTCACAGGTAACGCATTGTTAACGCTCTGGTGGAATTGTTTTAAAAAGAGCTGAGTGTAATGTGTGCTGGATTGTCTTTCAGGTTATCGCTGTGGTGGGCCAGCAGAACGTGGAGGGTAAGCGGATCCCATTTGGGTTCAAGCACCGCACCCTGCCTCACTTCATTAAGGATGACTACGGCCCTGAGAGCAGAGGCTTTGTGGAGAACTCGTACCTGGCTGGGCTGACGCCAACAGAGTTCTTCTTCCACGCCATGGGAGGCAGAGAGGGTCTGATCGACACGGCTGTCAAGACAGCAGAGACGGGTATGCTCAGATGGCAGCAGGCTGGCTTAAACACGCGGATCTTTAGGTCTATCAGCTAAGAAAGACCTCGCCTTGCTTCCAGGTTATATTCAGCGTCGTCTGATCAAATCTATGGAGTCTGTGATGGTGAAGTACGACGCAACGGTGCGAAACTCCATTAACCAGGTGGTGCAGCTGCGCTACGGAGAAGACGGTTTGGCAGGAGAGAATGTCGAGTTCCAGAACCTGGCAACACTGAAGCCCTCCAACAAGGCTTTTGAAAAGAAGTCAGTCTCCATCCAAAAATGAAAAACATCCTGCTCCTACTAGCCGCCCTGAGAGCCCGGGATTCACCCGTCTCCTTTTTATCCCAACAGGTTTCGCTTTGATTGCACCAACGAGCGCGCGCTGAGAAGGGTGTTGCAGGAAGATGTGGTCAAAGACGTGCTGACAAATGCACATGTGCAGAGCGTTTTGGAGAGGGAGTTTGAGAAGATGAGGGAGGACAGGGAGATTCTGCGAGCCATTTTCCCCACTGGTGACAGTAAGGTGCGCAATCAAATCGGCTGTAAGGATTCCTGAAATGATTCAAAGACCTCGGGAAGAGGTCTTTATAAAAAGTGCAGATTATAACATGACTGGTAAACATAATAAATTGTTTAAAATGTAAGGAAATAGATGTACAGAAACGGGAATAAAGAAAACTGTTCTTAATCAAGCATAAAAAGGAGAAAAGAATATTGAGTCTGGATTGTTGCACACTTGTTTCTAAATCAATATCCTAAGCATAAATGAATGTAGTGAGATCTGCTTTGGATGGATTTGCAGCTGCATCTCTCAATGTTACTCCCTTTTATTCAATTCAATTCAATTTAAAAGATACTTTATTATTTCCCAAAGTGAAATAATGTTAAAAATAAAGATATAAATGCTGCATTTTACTAACGTCTTTAAGACTTGTGAAAATGCTTAAAACTCTATCACCCTTATAACATCAATGCGCTGTAGATGACTGTATGAAGAGCTCATCTTGTGCAATGTCTCTCTTTTCCTGTAGGTGGTGCTGCCGTGCAACCTGGCCCGAATGATCTGGAATGCTCAGAAGATCTTCCGAATCAACACTCGAACCCCGACAGACCTAAATCCTCTGCGAGTTGTTGAAGGTAACGATAGAATTAAACTCTCAACCCGTCTTTTAAAGTTATGTGCATTACTTTCAAGAATTATGTGTTGTGGAACTGACTAACATAAACTGGTTAGTTTATGTTAGTCAGTAACATAAACTAAAATAGAATAATTTGTGTGGGTTGACTTCATTCAAACATGCATGTTCACCCTCCTCAGGTGTTCAGGAGCTCAGTAAGAAGCTGGTTATCGTCAACGGTGATGATCCTCTAAGCCGACAGGCTCAGGAAAACGCCACGCTGCTCTTCAACATCCACCTGCGGTCCACGTTGTGCTCAAAACGGATGACGGAGGAGTTCCGCCTGTCCACCGAGGCGTATGACTGGCTGCTGGGAGAGATAGAGACAAAGTTCAACCAGTCCATTGTATGTTTAGAAGGTTTCAGGAGCTCTTAATTTTCAGCTGAGGTTGCAAAACGTGGAACGATTGACCCTCTCCTCCCCCTCCTCTTGCAGGCCCATCCTGGTGAAATGGTGGGCGCTCTCGCTGCTCAGTCCCTGGGAGAACCGGCCACCCAGATGACTCTGAACACTTTCCACTACGCCGGAGTGTCGGCCAAGAACGTCACCCTGGGTGTCCCTCGTCTGAAAGAGTTGATCAACATTTCAAAGAGGCCCAAGACGCCCTCGCTTACAGTTTTCCTGCTGGGTCAGGCGGCGCGTGACGCAGAGAGGGCAAAGGACATCCTGTGTCGACTGGAGCACACGACGCTGAGGAAGGTAAGGGATCTAGATTTTTAAAGTTATGTGTTTTAAAAGCTGCGATTTTAAACAAGCTTCTCCTTTCAGGTGACTGCCAATACCGCCATCTACTATGACCCTAACCCCCAGAACACGGTGGTGGCCGAGGATCAGGAGTGGGTGAATGTCTACTATGAGATGCCGGACTTCGACGTGACCCGCATCTCCCCGTGGCTGCTGCGCATCGAGCTCGACCGGAAGCACATGACAGACCGTAAACTGACCATGGAGCAGATCGCCGAGAAGATCAATGCAGGTGGGTTTTCTGTCAAGGTTTTAAACCAAAATAATCCACCTTCTCTGCTGAGTCACACTGCGTTCTTTTTTAATCTTAGGTTTTGGAGATGACCTTAACTGCATCTTCAACGACGACAACGCTGAAAAGCTGGTGCTCCGAATTCGAATCATGAACAGTGACGAGAATAAGTTTCAGGAGGTGAGTGATTGTTCTAAATAGGTAAGACCATATGCGGCGTTTGGTTTGGATTTTAAGAATCGGCTGTCTGTACAGGACGAGGAGGTTGTGGATAAAATGGACGATGACGTTTTCCTGAGGTGCATCGAGTCCAACATGCTGACAGACATGACGCTACAGGGTATCGAGCAGATCAGCAAGGTAAACGCGTCAGAAGTTTTCAAGTTTCTTTGTAGTAGAATAGAAGTTAAAATTCAAATTAATAAACATGTTGACCATGTCTCTTTTAGGTGTACATGCATCTGCCTCAGACGGACAATAAGAAGAAGATCATCATTACGGAGGACGGAGAGTTCAAGGCCCTGCAGGAGTGGATCCTGGAGACGGACGGAGTGAGCCTCATGAGGGTGCTCAGCGAGAAGGACGTCGATCCCGTCAGAACCACCTCCAATGACATTGTGGAGATCTTCACGGTACAAAGGCATTTCCTTTCCTTTCACTAGGAGTTGTTTAGATCCGTTGTTTTTAACAGGATAATTGAAAATTCTTTTACCATCAAAGGTTTTGGGCATTGAAGCTGTCCGAAAAGCTCTGGAGAGAGAGTTGTACCACGTCATCTCCTTCGACGGCTCCTACGTCAACTACCGTCACTTGGCTCTGCTTTGTGACACCATGACCTGCCGTGGCCACCTGATGGCCATCACTCGTCACGGCATCAACCGTCAAGACACGGGACCACTCATGAAGTGTTCCTTTGAAGAGACGGTATAATTTCAATTTCTTATCAACTCAAAGGAACTCCTTGGATCCTTGTTTGCTACTTTGTAACAAACATCTGGTATTTCTTCCCTCTTCTTCTGCAGGTGGATGTGCTAATGGAGGCATCTTCTCACGGAGAGTGCGACCCGATGAAAGGCGTGTCGGAAAACATCATGCTTGGCCAGCTCGCCCCAGCAGGGACCGGCTGCTTCGACCTGCTGCTAGATGCCGAGAAGTGCAAGTACGGCATGGAGATCCCGACAAACATACCCGGCATCAGCGTAGCGGGACGTAAGTGGACTTTCTTTTTCAGTGTAAATGTGTCCGCATAGATCTGTTGCAAGAATTGTAGTTTATGCTGTGTGTGCTTTTCTTTCTAGCCACTGGGATGTTCTTCGGCTCGGTTCCAAGTCCCATGAGCGGTATGTCTCCTGCCATGACTCCTTGGAACACCGGGGCCACCCCAGCTTATGGAGCATGGTCCCCTAGTGTTGGTAGGTTCATATTCACACACTGCCTTGTGTATTTTCCTTTCATTTCAAAACATTTACTAACTCTTCATTTGGTCTCTCAGGAAGCGGCATGACCCCTGGAGCAGCAGGTTTCTCTCCCAGTGCAGCATCTGATGCTAGCGGCTTCTCTCCTGGATACTCCCCAGCCTGGTCTCCTACACCGGGGTCACCAGGGTCTCCAGGACCTGTCAGTCCATACATCCCATCTCCAGGTTAGATGAGTACACAAAATGTACCTTTGTAATTATCTACACCTTAGATACCAACCTCAGGTTAACAATCCAATATGGTAGTGTCACATGAAAAAAAAAATGACTGCTTGCAGAAATTATCAGTTGAGTTTATCTACTGTACTCTACTGGACTGTCTGTTAAACTGTCTAGACTGCTATACGTATTAGGTAATCAATTAAGTTCCAAGCATAAGGCACTGTAGTGTTTGACATTAAATTGTTTTACAAGAGAAAGAGGAGTTAAGGAGTCAACTAATAAAAAATAAAAAAAAACTCTCTTTGCCCAAAGCAACTTTTTTATTAACGTTGAGATGAAAATTATTAGTTTTTCTGCTAGCAGAAAAGACGACTCAGGAAAAATGCAATACTTTTTAAAAGTTGTTAAACTAATGTACTCATTGTGGCTCCCACTGGTATTATAATAATATCTATAATAATTAATAATATTAATAATCTTTTGAAAAACTGTTAATAAAATGTTTGATTATAATCAATTTATTTAATTGATTTTGCAGCTTACTTAAACCTGCAAACTTCCCTAAAATACTTCATAAATGGAAATATTAATAGTTGTGCTGCTCTGTATCTTAAGATAAACGATCTTTGGTCTTTTCTTCTCAGGTGGAGCTATGTCGCCAAATTACTCCCCCACCTCCCCCGCCTACGAGCCGCGTTCCCCAGGTGGCTACACCCCACAAAGCCCAGGCTACTCTCCAACATCGCCTTCCTACTCGCCTACCTCTCCCTCTTATTCCCCCACAAGCCCCAACTACAGCCCGACGTCTCCATCTTACTCCCCCACTTCGCCCAGTTACTCTCCAACGTCTCCTTCTTACTCTCCAACGTCCCCCTCATACTCCCCGACGTCCCCCTCGTACTCCCCCACCTCCCCCTCGTACTCCCCGACGTCTCCTTCATATTCCCCGACCTCTCCAAGTTACAGCCCAACATCGCCCAGCTACAGCCCGACGTCGCCCAGCTACTCCCCTACTTCACCGTCCTACTCGCCAACCTCCCCCTCTTACTCTCCAACGTCTCCATCCTACTCCCCCACATCCCCCTCCTACTCCCCTACCTCTCCGTCCTACTCACCGACCAGTCCGAGCTACAGCCCAACATCGCCGAACTACACCCCAACGTCCCCCAGTTACTCTCCCACCTCCCCTTCCTACTCTCCAACGTCACCTTCCTATTCCCCAACTTCCCCCAACTACACACCAACCAGTCCAAACTACTCCCCCACTTCTCCCTCCTACTCCCCTACGTCTCCCTCTTACTCTCCCTCCAGTCCACGTTACACCCCTCAGTCACCCACTTACACACCCAGCTCGCCTTCGTACAGCCCCAGCTCTCCATCATACTCCCCAACCTCACCAAAATACACCCCAACCTCACCCTCATACAGCCCCAGCTCTCCGGAGTACACCCCAACATCGCCAAAGTACTCCCCAACGTCGCCGAAGTACTCCCCGACTTCGCCCAAGTACTCCCCCACCTCTCCCACTTATTCCCCGACGACTCCAAAATACAGCCCCACCTCGCCCACCTACTCCCCTACCTCCCCTACCTACACCCCCACCAGCCCCAAGTACTCCCCGACTTCCCCCACATACTCCCCAACCTCACCCAAGTACTCGCCCACATCTCCCACCTACTCGCCCACTAGCCCCAAAGGCTCCACCTACAGTCCGACCTCCCCCGGCTACAGCCCCACCTCCCCTACCTACAGCCCGGCCATCAGCCCCGACGACAGCGACGAGGAGAACAACTGAGCTGCGGAGATGGCGAGGGAGCAGCTGAAGGAGGACAGCTTTAACCGGCTTTAATGTCCCAGTTACGGGGCTCGTGAATCCACCATGAAACTGCCTGCCCCCCCTCCGGAGATGTTCAAAACTGTTTGTGAAAGACTTGAGCCGCTTTACCTAATGGGGGGTGAAAATGTTGCCTTTTTTTGAAGTAGTTTCTTTACTTTTAAATTTCAAAACGGGGTGTTGAAGAAAAACTGATGATCCCCCAATGGGAATGAAAAGGGGAGGAAGATGTGAACATTTTAAGTGTGGTGTCCTGCATCCAGTCCCTCTCTCTTTCTCTCCTGTAAGTGCTGGTTGCGTAGTTGACGATGAACATGTTGCCAAAAACCTAAGAAGTCAAGATTGTAATCAGCGTGAAACATCAACCATAGGGATATCACAAACTGTTTCAGGTTTAATGTTTAGGGGAACTTTTTTTGGGGGGTTTAACTATAAAGAAAGTATCATCAGCATAGATGCACACTTTAAAATGGAGAGCAACTGGTTTGCAGTAAAGGACTTGAAAGTTTAAGCCTACACATGTACCCATCGCCTCCATCTTCCTCCTTTACACCCCAGAAAACTGAAAGATGTCACAAAACCACCCACCAGCATCCTTTTTGTCTACCATTTTAGAGACTTGTGGGTCAAAACCAGACAAAAAAAAAAATGCTAATCTTCCCTAAAAACTGGGAATCTCAGAAAAGAAAACAAAAATTCTGATTTTTGATTTTGAATTAATGAAGAAACAGAGCTCAGAATAGACGAGGGATAATAGTTTTGGTCTTGCTGCTTTTGTCTATTTTTCAGAAGTAGTGCACGTCTATACATATTGATTATTTTTTAATCCCTCATTTAGCAAATTTGTGTCCTATTTCTAATAGCTGAAGTGTACTTGCGTTCTATTCAGTTTATTTATGAAGTTAATTACTATTCTGTACGAGTATGAATAGAGAAAATACTACTTTTGTTTTGTTTTTCTCGTTGCTTTCGGTGACTTTGTAGTCCTGTTTGCAGGATGTTCTCTGGGTGAAGAGGTAGGGGTCAGATCTTAATTTTCTGCCTTATTCAACTCATTTCAATATTTTTATTCATCTAAATGGCCTGAAAGCTAAAGGCTTCAGAGCATTTTCTGTCCTGTTTTTTTACACAAATCTGAGATTATCAAGCATTGCCCTCAAGAACAAATGGTCCAAAGAGAACTGCCCTATTAGCTTTTCTTTAAAAACAAATCGTCTTCACTACAATGTTATCAACTTGGCTTTCCATTTCTTCAAATAGTTTGTACCCTCTGATTAATTGGGTTCTTGTATTTTTTTTCTTGAACTAACTGGTATCCCTACCTCTTCATCCTGGAGTGATTCTCATTTCTAAAACCAGTGTTTATAGTATTTTATTTTCTCCATGTGTTTTACCTGTGATGAGGGGAAATCATGGGGAGGAGGTGGTGTATGCTTTGGCTCCGACTGGGAGTCCTGCTGAGATAAAAATGCTTTCTGTAATATTTTAGGTTCTGGAGATCTTAATGGAATCTCATATTGGTTGATGGACTGCTTCAAATAGCCTTAGACACCAAGCAGGTTTGGTGGACGTAAATTCCACAGTCTTGCATTTCGTCCACTACTTTTTGCATCCAGCGCTGTCGTCTTAACTGTGTGCTGTTATGTCAGTCCACGACAAGACTCCCATGATGAACGAATGAGTGAGTGAGTGAATACATTTGTGTGAATGGGGTCTCAAGCTGAGGAACGAACTCATCTGTCCAGTTTAAGGAAGGTTTAACTTAAAGTTGCCACTGTGTAAAAAGTCAAGTCAAGATCTCATTCTCTGTATCTCTGTTCTGTTTGTTTTTTTGACTTGAAAAAAATGAATAAAAGTTTTACTATATTAACGTCTTGGATTTTTGTTTTACTTACAGGTGTTAGTATTTACATACAGTACATCTGGTGCAACATGGTTATTTGCAGGTTATATTGCATGTAAAAATGAACCGATGTTTTTTGTCATTTTGTTTACAAGTATACAAAACCATATTTCAATGCATACAGCTTTTCAACAGAAAATCACGCTCTCTTTGGTGCTTCTATAAAAGGTAAAATGTAAATATTTATTAGGAATTGTCTCAATGTAAAAGCCTAACTATTGCTTTAATTCATGGGTGGTTGCAAACACGGGCCAGCAGAGGCCAGTGCCCCATAGAACTGGTCCAGGACCCTGCGCCAATGATATAATACTGGATGCATTTCTTATGATTATATGTGTTGACACAGAAACTGTCATTAATTGATCTCTTGGACCTGTTCAATCGTTTTACCTTTTTACTTTTAAGTGATCTTAAAAGCTGGAGGTATTACACTTGAGCTTCAGATGCACTGATTTAGGATCATGGTTTTATTGGAGCACCGACTGGAATTTAATAGTGGATCTATAAAAAGCCTGACATGGCAATTTTGATTTATTTTTTTGATATATAACAAAATTCTTTAAAAAGAGTGTTTCAATCTTTTTTCCCAAATAAAAACCATGGCTGTCTAACAAAATTTTTTATCTGCACAAGATAACTTTTTCAAATATAAATAAAAAGTTTAGAGCAATGAAAGTGGCTGTTTTTATAGACCTTTGCAAAGGTAGATGATGATCACTTTTAAGAATCAGACAACCACAGATCTCCCCAAATTAGGGCAATCAGGGCCAATAATTCAGTGCACCCCTACTTTTCTGCAACTAGCTTTTTTGTTCACACTTTTGTTCTGTGTACCCATGAAAAATATTGGTCCCACTTTGGCCCTCCTGGTAAATTTGGTCTAGAAACACCACTGCTTTGATGCAATGTTTTTTTGTCTTTTTTATTCTAAGTTTTAACATTCATCAGGGATGTACACAGATGGACCTTATGGGGTTGGAGCGCCTACCTTTTTTGTCTTCTTTATCAATAACTGCCCTCCAAAGTCTTTTTTTTTTTCTTTTTTTCTTTTTTTTTACATGGTATGTGGTGAGGTCTGGATTTAAAATCTTAATTTACCAGTACACCATAGTTTTTTTTAAACAACTTACCAGATAATACCACCCCCTTGCCTCTCTCAAAGAACAAGCAGCGCACAACGGACAAGTGGCCACACGGTGGCGCTGCAGCTTTATGACAAACTGCCTAACCTTCCAATAAACCTAACCAGTGCATTTGCTTTGTTTTTTTAAGTTTTAAGGCTGAGGCTGAGAATGCCTTCATGCTGTTTTTTCTATGGCCACCAGATGGCAGGAGAAAATATAAAATGTACAATTTAAATGTATCACATTGAAATATATAATTAGTTTTGTTTTATTGTAAATACAGTAGACATGTTAGCTCTCAACTTTTTATTGGTAATACTTTACAATAACCATCATTTCTAAAGAGACAATTTATTAGTGATAAACAAAAAGTTGATCAATGTTTGATAATCATTTATAAACTGTAGGCCTGTCTGAACCATTTCTAAAAGGTAAATAGATCATATTTCCCTGCCATGTTAGATTAGCCTTAATCTAGCCTTTATTTCTAATTTAACTTGCCCAGCCATGTTGGGCTCAATACTTTCATAAATTATCTATTTACCTTTTAAAAACTATTCAGTTGCAGTTTTGTAAATGATTATGAATAATTGAGGAACTATCTGTTAGCAAATGAGCAGGGTAATGTTGCAATTAATGTACTTTAAAAAGTTGGAGACAAAGATAATTAAATGTGAGGTAATTTTTATTTGCATATGTGTAAAATAGGATGTCAACTATGAGTAATAATATGTAATTAGCAGACATTTCCATAAGATCTCAAGGTCTGTAGTTTAATCAATCTTTACCTTCAAAAATATTTCCTTACACCAGCTACATGCGGCTGTATATAATGCTTTTTTGTAACCATATTCTCTGCTGTTGTTTTAATTTAGACTACAATGATTTTATAACTTTTTCTGTTTATAGATTTAAAGTGAAAAGTCGAGTGTTAATTAGAATTTTGAAGAAAAGTGATGTGATCCATAGACCTGTACCACCAAGCAGGATTACTGTGTTAGACAACTTTAGCCTCAAATCTTACTTTCCGGTACCATGAAGCTGGATTTATTCTTAGTAAGACTAGTTACTATGGTAACGTATCCTGAACTGGAAACCTGCTCCAGGGCAGGCTAACTTTAATGATTGATCTGAACCTGCTCCAAACAGCAGCCAATCAGCTGTCCAGGAAATAATGACCCTTTGATTGAAGACCTGATTTAATTCAGAGAGAAAGCTGAAACAAAATTATTACAAAGGAACTTGAAAACCAAAAAGCAGTTAAAACAAAATATGTTCTTGACAGGTTTAACAGGTTTGAATTTATTCACTTAGTTTTCCCTTTGTTTTCTTATTTATAATGTCCTCATTCACTGCTGGCATCCGCTTGTCTCTTGTATAATGGTTCATATAACCATGTATAATGATTATGGGTGAGGAAGATATATTTTTATATATATATATATATATATATATATATATATATATATATATATATATATATATATATATATATGTGTAAATTTAAAAAAATCACTATGATCACTATGGTGATAAGAGCAATACCAGTTAGTCTGTTCATAATACTTTCTATTAAAGAACCAGGAGTTCCTTTGTATGCAAGTCATTTAATTTCAGACTTACTTCCAGAGACTTTAATGTTTTATTATGCTGTTTTTTGTTTTGTTTGATTTCTAATGTCTAATATTTTAATCTTGAGTATATGTTGGTCTACTAATCCTTGTTTGTCTTTTTTATTTACTTTGGAGGAGACAGCTGCACCGTTCCTAGTATTACAACTTTAGCCCCTGTCTTAGCCCCTGTTGGTCTCTGTTATCATAGAGATATTTACTTTAATACTTAAATCCTTATTTTGTGCAAGGCATATTTTGAGAGTGATGGAATCCAATTGTGAGATAGGTATCTGGCAAATTTCAGCATCTACAAGTAGAACTCTATATGAATTATTATTCGTTATGGTAAAGCACTCGGCATAATAAAAAAAAAATATCCTGCTACCAAGCAGAGTTGGTTCACAGAGTTACTCACAGTTTCATTTTGAAATGAAAAACAGATATTTACCCCACAACTTACTCTCAGTTTTTATTTGTCCTAATTTTCTAAATCTGACCTGTGTGTTTCCCACCAGCTAATTAGTAAATGCCGTTCACCTGTTTACTCACTGTCTGCACCTGTGCCCTGCCCTATTTAGATGGTCAGCTTGCTGTTAGTCTTTGCTGACTAAGGCTTCCAAGAATTTGTCTGTACTTTGGTCCAGACAGCCAAATCATGATCAAGAGATTGAGAAGTGACCAGGTTCAATAGAGGAAAGGCTGGACAGATTTTTATTTTTAATAAAACAGTTTTTTTATTCTTTTACTCATTGTGAAGAGACTTTATTTTCTATAAACCAAAAACACAAAAACATGACACTTGATAATTCATTTCTTTATCATAAGCAAGATGAATATACATTTTATTGCACATTTTTCGAATATTATGCATTTTTCTAATATTACACAGTCCTTTTAAAGCCCTCATGTAGCATGTTAAATTTTAACATAACTACTATATAATCACAATACTTCTTGAACTTGTTTTGGACTCAGATTTGAGTTTGTTTTTCATGATATGTGGTCCTATTTAGACAAAAAAAGTCAGCATGAAAACCTCAGAGCAGCTGTCAAGCACAGCTGAAGAGGAGTGATGACGAGGGCTTGTCTTTACAGTAACAGGGCCTGAGAACCTTTCTACTCATGGAATTCATCTTAAACTCTTTAGCATAGCAAAGCATTGCAGAACTAACCCACAATGATTTGAATCGACTGGCTGTTGCTTTAATTTTGTTTTCTATAAATATCAACAAAATTTTAAACCAAGATTTAAACCATTTAAAACCTATAAAAAGTTATGTCATTTCTGCTACACCTTCTTACGTAGACCTAAGTCTCAAGTTAAAGTATAACTTTTCAGATTTCTCTCTCGGGCTAACATTAAGGAAGTCTGTTTCCCAGGCGGGGAAGTGGCACTGCGCTTTTTACTGCTTGGGTAACACCCTTTTACACATGGCCTTTTCCCTGAGAGCGTCACTGATTCTCCTCAGCAACATACAGTTGAATTCAGAAGAGTACACTGTGTAAAATGACACGCAACAGTTTTTTCACTATCAGAAATTTAACCAGCCTGTTTGGCTCAGGCATTTATTTCAAATGCCTTCCTCAGGAGGTTTTCCAGGCATGTCCTATTGTGAGGAGGCCTGGTGGAAGGCCCAGGACAAGCTGGAGGGACTATGTCTCTAATCTGGCCTGGTGTTCCCTTGGGGTCCCCCACAGAGCAGCTGGAGGAGGTGTGTGTAGATCAGAAAGTCTGGGCATCTCTGCTTGGACTGCTGCCTCCGTGACCAGGCCCTGGATAAAAAAACATAATGATTTTAGATGACTTAAAATTTTTTTTTTTATTTTTTCTCTTGTATGAAAAATTGAGCTTCCATCATAATCCAGCTTCAAAGTGGGTTGAATTAGTTGCAGTTTTTTAAGATGAAAAAACAGGATCGGATTTTTTTTAGACCCAATTAGTATTTTATTGAGAATATCAGGATTGTTCTGGAGTTTAAGGAACAAAACATACATATTTGGTTAGAATATCCTTTCACCTTCCTATCAGGAATAGAATAGGCCACTTTTGATATTTTTAAGGACATCCTGTGTCTTAGCCTTTTTGGGTTTCTTTTTTTCCCAGTTAAAGAAAGCTAAACCAGAGCTCTCCATACAAGTTTAGACAGGTAAAATGGTGCAAGAGGACTCATAGTAAAAGCCTAAATAAATCTTGCAAACTCCTGTGCTGGGTGTGTCCTCAGTCTCTATGTCTAGATGACTAATATATGTTTCGCCTTGTTTCTATGGTGAAACGTACAAACAGTAGATAAACTGAAAAAGAGTCTTTTCACAATTTGATGACAATGTTCTAGTTGTTGGAAGCAAAATGCAGATTCTTTGTTCGTACCACAACAGACTTTTTTGATTAAAATGTAAAGGTTGTTGCATCTGTTTGATATTTTGGTCGAGCTGAACGGTGGTGATGATTTTCCAAAACAAATATGGTTCACCTTTAAGTATTTCTCTCAGTTTTGGCTCTAAATTGAGGAAATTTCAGCTGTTTCTTCAAATTTCTGTGGTTGCCTCAGAGGGCTGGGCTTTACACGACCACAGACTGAGACAGGAAATCATTGTGAATGTGTGTGTGTGTGTGTTTAAGGACTTGTTTCTTCTGGGTTCCTCCTTGTTCACTGCTCAGACGTGTTTGCTCCCAGCTCCGTCCCCCTATTCTAGGTAAGTCTGACATATTTCTATTTGCTTTATTCACTTTCTTTTCCTACTTTGTTTTCTTTGTTTTTCTAACTCTTCTCCTATTACTCCTCTGCTCTTATCTAACTCCTTCTCCTGAAAGCAGCTGAGGAATCTCAGAGCAGGAAAAAAAAGCTTTTGTTTTGTTTCAGCCTGGTTTTGCCCACCCTGCCCATTAGCCATCCCCAGCAAGAAAGGAAATAAGAAATGTAATCAGTGGGGAAAACCCTTCTTTATGTGCCACCTTTTCCTTCTCTTATTTCATACGCGTCATCATACTTGAAGGGGTTTTACAACTTCCTTAGAGTTAGCAGGAAGCTTTGGTTCTCACTTTTATGTTTGTGGTTTTTAACAATTTTCTTACGTTACCATTTGTTTTTCTGTCCTGTACATTTAAATCTTAACCAAACTCGGGGCGTTTTTAATTTCTCCACTCAATCTCAGGTCTCTCCACGCCTGTTGCTCACATTGTCTGCTCTCATATTGCTGTCTGCTTTGCAGGAACTGAATGACTGATTGGTTTAATGAGCCCTGCAGCCAATCTGCACCCTGGGCTCTGCACCTGAATGGTTTCCCTTTCTTTCATCTAACCAGAGTCTTCATCTTTTCTCTCCTCTCTGTGCCGTTATCCAAACCCACATTAGCAGCCTCTGTTCCTGCCATGTACACCGACTGATTAAGTGGCAGTTATAGATTAGATTAAAGATTAAATTACCTTCAGTTTATCCTCGAGTGAAAAGGATGTCACATTAGTCACTGCATTTCCAATGTGATTCTACTCTTTGTTTTTGTCTTTTGTTTGTTTTTTACATTTTGTCCTGTTTTGATTATATTATGTGATGGACCAACACAAAGTAGTACTAACTGGTAAAAAAAAAAAAAAAAAGATTGAAAATTATACTTTGGTTGGAAAACCTTTTCTAAATAGATATCTGAAATTAAATTTAGTACAACCAATCTACTTTAGGAGTCAAGTGGTGAGTTAATACTGTTCTGTTTATTTGTTTTCAGCCCCCTTTAACATTTCTATAATTCCCCCCTGTGTTGATTATATGTCTGTTCTACCTTTAGACAACTAGAGACTGATATGTGAACATCACTGTTGGAATAATTCCTTCATTGTACTTTGCCTATAGGCTATTCTAACACACTGACAGGCTCCATTTGATACCTCTGGCTTTATTTGTTAGGGTTTTCTGTCCAGGTGGAACACAAACCTCCGCCCCACTCTAAAACTTTAGGGTTTTCTTCCAAGTTTTTCCTCAATCTATTATCATCATCCATGTCTAAACTAAGAACTTTCTGCGATGATATTCTTCTCCTGCATCAGGTCAGGTTTGTGAAGCGCTCAGTGGGGGTCCATTTACAGAATGTCCCACCTGATCATTGTATCTCTGTAGCTCCTCAAGAGTTAAACACTGCAAAAAATGTAACTCTCAGTAAGTCAATCTTTCTTAAAATAAGTGTTTTTTTCTTCAATTGATCAGGTAAATGAGATACTTTGCAATGGAACAATGCAATTTACATTTAAAATAAGAAAAAAATATTGCGATCTCATATTTCAAGAGCATAATATCTAAGTATCTTATTTCAAGGATAAAAATGCTCTTTCATTTTATTTGCCTACTCAAATTAAGGGTGAAATACACTTATTTTAAGAAATTGTTCATCATTTTCAGAATGGTTTTGCAGTGCAGGCCTCTACTCTGATAATGCCCTCCTTCGGGAAGCTGTCAGTGTATCCGGGAAACTCAGTGTTTCCATTTTAGATGCATTTAAATGGTTTTCAAGCTTAACCCTGCTCTCACATTCCACCTGATCTTTTTTATTGTGCTGTTTGTTCATTCATTTTCACATAGAAACATTTACGTCCTTGAAAAAAACAACCAAACTGCAGGATGATGCTATTTGCTGAGGTGAATTGGTTGGACTGCATTTTATGTAGGGTTATTACAGTAAAAGTTGTCTGTATACATTTATCCTATCATCATCCATCCACATCGTACTAATTCACCTCTTTGTGTTGATCGAACACATAAGATTTGTGGTTGTATTGCAACAAAATAAAATAAAAAGTGAACAGGATATGAACAATCTCGAGAGGCCTTATTGTAAACTTGCATGTCTAAAAAAACTCAACTGGTTACAACATGTTTTTAATGTTGCCTCATCCAGAGCTGGGCAGTTACGCTGGAACAAAACTACCGGCTTTGATCCTGTGGTTACAGAATTAGTATGAAGGATCCAGTGCAAGGCTGTGTACATGCCTGATTTGTGGACCTTTGTTTTAGTTATTAGTTCCTATGGTACTTATTGGGGGTGTAAGTCTCTAGCTTTAATCACATTCCGATGTGTTTGCATGGCGGTACAGTGATTATCAGGGCTGACAACTTTTCACCAAACCTTGGGGGGGAGATTTTGCAATAGTTTGGAGGAAATCCTGTCAGGGTTAGATGAGGATAGGTGCAGTTATAGGTTGAAGTTTTGTTCATTTTTCTTTTATATATATATATATATATATATATATATATATATATATATATATATATATATATATATATATATATTACAGTAATTTTTACTGAGTAAAAAAAAGTGGTCTGTACTTATGTCTAACATTTTTCTGACGATATAAATTATTTTCTACATTCTGGTGATTTTTAGAGAATTGAAGTAAAGCAGAATGGGCCCTACTAAAATACTTGCATCTTAAATATACTTTTAACTAAGAATTTCACAACTTTGTTCATTAATTATTCTCTGCAGTTCAAGTAAATTCAACAATGGGGAACTAAAAAGCTCTTACTGGATTACTGGCACTGATACAGGAACCAGAGCAATCGAAACTTTTGCAAACTACACTGTGTGTGAACATTAGGTAATAGGCTAAGGATTAAAAAAGCTTCATTTATTATTTTATTAGTTACAATCAATCTTACAATTCACAAAACAGCTAAACCATTCAGACCTTCTAGGAGGCTGTAGATTTTATAAAAAATCATCATGACAGGAGAAGGCATTTCTCTGAATGTTTCATTTGAAAGGTGTGATGGAAATTAAGTTTTAAACATATTCAATGGACCAAAATAAAGATAAATGAATAAGATAAGTAGTAATAAAAGAAGAATATCCCTGTGGTTTTTCCTCTATGAATCCAGGATAACTGAGTTGTTCTGCACACCCTCTCTGGATGTGTCTTTTCTTGGGTGGCTGATCTTTTGAAAAATAAAATGCAATGGTTCTTTTTATTTTTATTTTCTCCATAAGTTTGAGAAGCAAACCTGGAAGTTTTAAGAAATAAAATATTGGTAATGGTTTAATTACTCCTAAATGCCAATGGGAGATTATTAAATTAGACTGAGCAATAATTATTTAACTTGTGAGCGAAACATGGTCCTTGTGTGTTAGCACTAGGGTTGTATTAAAAACGCGGACTGGGTTTTGATCACCATGGTATTTTTATACATAAATAAGTGGAACAGAATTAAGTTTTAACGTCTGTTATTTTTTAGTGTGAGAAATTTGGAATATGGAGTGAGAGTGTGAGAAGACACTTAGATGGGTGAGTCTCACTCCCAATGGGTGAGAGTTGACAGCCCTGGATTATCGATATTACAAAGTCTGTCGCGACACAGTTTCAACTAATTTCCAGGTCTGGGAATGATTTGAGGCAATATTTATCTAAGATAATTATTTACATAGATATAAACAAAAACAAAAAAAGCTAAAATATGATAAGACTATACATTTCTAAGCTCTAAAGGTCATTTAAATGTAAAAACAACATTCTTCTAGAAATGTTGATAAGGATGGATCACCTTGCCGTTATTGTCTTGTGTCTTTTGACTTAAAGATTGTGGTGTGATTTGATATATTCATTGTTTCCAATCAATGTAATTGGATTGTTATTATTTAATCCAGTGGTCAGCCCCCCAGAAAAAAAAAAGAAAACCAACAATCTCCTTTTAATTCCAAAAGCACTACTTTTAAAGTGTCATTTTTTGCAGGTTAACTTTCAATTTTACTGTGTAACACAGTTCGGGATCTATTTTTTCGCCCTTTTTAAACAAACCAACCTCTCAGAAAGGTCATTTTTTAAATGCCCCCGCAATTACACTAGGTCCCCAGAGGGGCTGTGCACCCAACTTTGGGAACCACTGATTTAATCAGTGTATTATTAAATCCTTAGCACTTACTGTGTAAACCTAATCATTCATGTAGGACAGAAAGGTGTTTCCCTGCAAAGATTAGTCTCAATCAACTGCTTCATTTCAAAGGACTAGATTGTGAGTGGTGGATTGTTCATTTGCCATAAATTAAGTTTTTTATCCTTAAGGATAATCAAAATTTTAGGTATATTTAAACAGAATTGGCACATTTCCTTCCAACTGCAGCTTTAGGGAAAAAATATTTTATTGGGCTATTTTTCTAAAGAGGCCTGTAACTTCATCTTGGTAAAGTGTGGAAAAAGAAAATGATAAAAGAGACAGACGAGCTTGCTCTTACAGTAATTATCAATTTAGTTTAGCCAGGATCCAGGAACCCGATTCTTCCCCCCCAATTCTATGCATGCTGGGCTCCCAATCCACAGGCTAGGTAGGCTTTCATCACCGCAGCTCCAGTTTCCTCCCACATATAAGCTAACCGGACCAGGTGAGCCCAAACACTCCTACGCAGCAGGCCGCCTGGTACATCACAGCTTTGCAAACACGACAAACAAACACACACTTCAGCGGGCACAGAGAATGGAGCTGGAAACAAACAGCATGCCGGAGGCACCAGAGGAGATCATACAGTTAAGTGGAGAGGGGCCTTCTGTTTTTATTCTTACAGTGGCTCTTACAGCACTGTAACCTTAACCCAGGGGCCTTTTGTATTTCCTGCTTCAGGGCCCTCTCTGTTTCCCTGCTCTTTTTGTCCTAATGCTCCTTCTCTGTCATCCTTATTTCATATATTCACTTTACGCCTTGGTTGTTTTAGTCAGTGATAAGCGAGGGAGGGTGGAGCTCTAGTGGCATTCTGTTCACCGGAACACAAAGTTGATAGCAATAAGATAACCAGTTCTAAGTAATCTCTCAAATTTCCACCTAAATAATTATGTGTTCCTGTCTTTATATGATTCAGAATTTAAATATAGAAAAACATCACGTTACCAGTCCTTCCTTATTTGTTTATGGTTGATGACTGGCACTATTTTTGGTAAAAGAAAACTCAGCCATAAAGTTCCAACTTTTATAGTGACAGTTATTGCTGGGAGTTCTCCACCTACGTGTTTATTTAAAGGTGTTCTCTGTAAACCCAGCTGTAATTACTGATTGTAAGACTGACTAAATATGGTAACTATGACTCTGCAGGGGAGTTATTACGACTGCTTTTAACAGCATGATCATAATTTTATTTCTATTAATAAAATACTGAAAAACATATAACGGCCCCTACATTTATTTGCTGCCCTGATGAAAATACATGACAAAAACAGAGAAATGTTTGAAGAAAATCCACCCTTTAACGTGTGACTTGTACAAACCAGGGATAAGGAAAAGAATCCCACACACCCTGGACATAAACTCTGTCCATCTTCTTCTGCTTATCCGGGGTTGGGTCGTGAGGGTAGCAGCTTCAGTAGGGAGGCCCAGACGTCCCTCTCCCCAGCCACTTGGGCCAGCTCCTCTAGGGGAATCCCAAGGTGCTCCGAGGCCAGCCGAGAATCACAGTCCCTCCAGCGTGTCCTGGGTCTCCCCTTGGGCCTCCTCCCTTTGGGACGTGCCTGTAAGGCCTCACCAGGGAGACGTCCAGGAGGCATCCTAAGCAGATGCCCGAGCCACCTCAACTGGCTCCTCTCGATGTGGAGGAGCAGCGGCTCTATTCTGAGTCCTCCCCAGATAACTGGGCTCCTCAGCCTATCTCTAAGGGAGAAAACTCATTTCGGTCGCTTGTATCCGGGATGTTATTCTTTCGGTCATGACCCAAAGCCCATGACCATAGATGAGGTTAGGAACGTAGACTGACCAGTAAAACGAGACCTTTGCCATTTGGCTATGCCCTCTCTTCATCACAACGGACCGGTACAGCACCCCCACCAATCTGTCGGTTCCTGTCGGTCTCCCACTCCATCTTTCTCTCTTTCGTAAACAAGACCCTAAGATAATTAAATTCCTCCACCACAGCCAAGGATCAGAAGTCCAAGGTCCCCGCCCTCGACTGCCACCCATCACACAATGCACCCGACCCCTGTGGCCCCAGGTGATGAGTCCATTGGAAGGGGAACCCATGTTTCCTCTTCGGGCTGCGCCCGGCCGGGCTCCATGGGTAAAAGCCTGGCCACCAGGCGCTCGCCAGCATGCCCCACCTCCAGGCCGGGCTCCAGAGTGGGGCCTCCAGGACTCGCATCCAGTCGAGGGAACACTACATCTATTTGTTTTACTCATCATAAGGGGTCTTTGGGCTGCTCTTCGTCTGGTCCCTCACCTAGGACCTGTCTGCCTTGGGTGACCCCGCTATGGGCATAAAACCCCTGACAGCATAGCTCCTAGGGTAATTAGGAAACTCAAACCCCTCCCATTCATGTCTTCCTCTTTTGTAAAAATACCTACATTGATAAAAATAACCTTCATCCTTTTTATATATTCATATTTCCCTTAAAATGACAGCAGAGGTCAAAAAGGAACCAAACGTAAATTCCTTGGTTGTGTGCACAAACTTCACACTTTCATGTGAAGTTTGTTTGTGAGCTAAATTTTTATCTGATTCTGATTTTATAAGACATGAGAAAAGACATTTGCAGTTATGGTGCGTGTAAAACTGATACTATCATGTGAAAAGAAAAAAAACTGATTAAAAGGAAACCACAACTATGCTGTTACTGGTTGCTTTTGGTTCCTGAGCTGTGCAGTACAGAAACAGTCAAACAGAAAACATCATCTTGGAATGCTAAACAGCATCAACACTCTGCCAGTTATGTGTTTAAAAAATGGCAGGAAGTGCTGCCAAAACATCTGAAAACACGGTGAATGTTTTGAACATTAGAATTGGGAATCATCGATGCAGCTATGTGCAAAACATCTATGTGCACTGGAAAAAAATCGAAATCTAGATAAGTTATTTTTTCTTAAAATAAGTGCATTTATTCTTTGATTGAGGAGGTAAAAGAGACATATTGCCAATGGAACAAGACAATTTACACTTAAAATAAGAAAACACAATTGCATTCTCTTATTTCAAGTGTATATTATCTAATTATCTTATTTTAAGAGTAAAAATATTCATTCCATTGGCAAACTTTCTAATTTACTAACTCAAATTAAGGGCAAATACACTTTCGGTAATTTAAGAAATTTCTACTTATTTCTTGATAGTTTTTCCAATGTGGTTCTCTCTTGTTTCGATATGCATGATATCACTTTGACGGATAGAGAGAGATGTATACAAGGATGTGTAATCTCTTTTATCTTATTATCCATGTCATTAACATAAACATGTTGGCACATTTACAGTATGTTTACAGTATCTCCCCCATCTGGGGAGGACCAGAAGATGTAGGAAAAGAAACAAAAGTTGGACCCTCATGTGTAAATTTACCAATTGTTTGCGTTTTTGCCTCTGATAAAAAAAACTCCATCCATCTCTTGTCATGTTTTCAGAAACTTCATTGTATTTATTGAGATTTTTGAATCAGAACAACACAATTTAGTGCATAATAGTACAGCAGCAGGACATTAATACGTGGTGTTATTTTGTGGTCTGTATTCATTTTGCCACGCTCTGTGTCTATACTTCCTCCTCTTGCCTGGTCTCAGTTCTTTTGATTTTTAAATGTTAATCTTTCTAAAGTTATCCATTTTCTCTCTTAAATTTAACCACCTTCTCTATTCCTGCAAAGGAATAACATTACCACAGCATGATGCTCCCACCACCATGTTTTCTAGTGTGTTAAGGGTGATGTGCAGGTTTCGTTCTTCTCTTCATATGTAATGTTTTACATATAGGCTATAAAAAACTACAATTGGTCCCACCTGACCAGAGCACCGTTCTCTTCTGGATGTGCAGCGGGGTTAGTTTTAGTTAACTTTAGTAAGGCCTGCATGAGTAAAAGGGATCAGATTTTTGCTGCACGGTGTGCTTTATTATTTCGATTTGTATGGTTACAACATTACAAAAAGCAGTAATAACAAATAAATTAACACCTTTAACTTTAAATTTACTGGCATTTCACCACAGTCTGACAATTAATTATTACTTATTAAACACATTTTACATGCTGGTGTCGTTTTCTTTACTGCAGTTGGTTTACTTTAATAATAAACACCCAATTTTTAACATTTTACTTATGTTAAAATGTGCTTTAGTTCTAAAATGACATTAGATGCGAGGTAGAGAGATGGTATCGAGTAATATAGATCAAATCAGTGGTAGAAATAAGATAGATCATCAGTAACCAGGAAACACATTTGCTTGCGGTCGTTTGGCCCAGTTTTAATTTTAGCATCTGAAAGTGTTGCAGTTATTTTCCTATTGCAATAACAGATGTGAGTTAGAAGAATGCAAGTAGCATGTCTGTTTATCTGATTGTGGAGGTCTGTTTTCTGAGTCTCATTGAGCGCTAAGAATTGACTTTTAGGTTTAGCTTCCTCTTTCATTTCCTCTGTTTTTACCTACTACATTTCTCCTAACAGAAACTATAACTCAAAGCCAAGTATTTAGACTTCTCCTTTAGGTGTGATTCACCCGTCAGATGACCATCACGAAGCTTCACTTATAAGCCTCTTTCCCCTTTCTTCACCTTACCAGTCTCTTCTCTCCTAGCAGAATGCTCCCGTTCAAACCAGCGCCAGGCCAGTTTGGGCCAGAGGTCCGAGACCCAGGTCTTTGGGTGTGGAGGGTGGAGAAGATGAAGGCGGTGAAGCTGGATCCCTCTGAGGTCGGAGCCTTTTTTAATGGGGACTCCTACTTGGTGCTGGAGAATCGGGGCGAGGAGGGAGCCGACCTCCATATGTGGATCGGTGAGAGATTGAAAGGGATCATCCTGCTTTTATTACATGCTTCCAATATTGCAAGTTCAAACAGGGTTACAGCAATCTGCAAAAGTTAACTGCAGTCTCTTAAAGTAATTCTGATCACAATGTTTCTAGGCTCAACTTGGGACAGTGCTCACTGCACCAACAGCAGTCTAAAGAAGCAGACTGTCATCCTTTGGATCATGAATTAACAAACAGCTCTGATTTTCTAAACTTCTGTAAAACTTGGTCACATCACAGTGAAGAAAAGAGGAAATCTTAATATCGTTAGACATATTTACACAATCACAGCCTTTGGAACAAATGAAAACGGTTCAAACTCAAAATGTTAATGCCCAAGGCAAACAAAGCTACACTAGCGAATATTAACATCACATGATAGACACAAAAAAAGCTTGATATTGTTAGACTGTAACATAAAATCCCATCAGTCTTTGCCTTGTTTTTGTTGAAATGGATAATTTAGCAATGCCCTTATCTGAAACTTTAAAAGCTTTAAAACAGGAAGGCACAACTATATTTTGATGAAACAGACACAGGAGTAAAGCATGAACACTGGACAAAGAACATGGAGAAAATAGAGAAGCTGGAGGCAGAGGAGAGTCCATTTAGATAATAAGAGAATCCATATCCTGTATAGATACTGAGGCTGGGCTGGTAGATTGGTACTATTGAAGGAGATAAGCTAATTAGATGGAATGAGGGTCAGCTGACGCAGTTTAAACGTAGAGCACCTGAAGGAGGGACATTTTTATAAGGGTGGCCAGGAAGGGACCAGTGTGTACGGAGAGTTGCCAGAATCAGTTCAAGGTTAATCTACTCTTTACCAACAGGAAAATGAACAAGCACAACGCCCATACATAAAGAGAAACTTGGTTTTCCTGAAGTCACTGCTAATAAATAAATTAATATATATACACATCCATGCTGTCTAAATTAAAGGTACAATTAAAGTTTTTTTTTTCCTTCGAGATCCAGGGGGATCAGCTTATCAATGGCCAGCTCTTGCTGTGCATCACACTTCTAGGATTTATGTATCTAGTTAGCTTTGACTTTGATTTCATTCAGTTACAGCTCCTGCTGTATACTTTGAGAATTGCTGGTAGTCCAAAAAAAAAAAAAAGTTTTAAAGAAGAAGAGTAATACCTTAGAAGAACACTTCTCTCCTTAGTAGTTAGGAAGGTCGTACCAGGGGCGGAGCTAGATGGGGGGCCAGGGGTGGCCATGACCACTTTCAGCCAAACACTGGCCATCCCTACCATTTTTTTCGCCCTCTAATATAGATGCGGCAGCTGTAATACTCTCAAGAGGAATGTTCAAACTTATTAAACATTTGAATTTTACATATATTAAGTTGCTAGTTGTTAATATATGTAACATATGTTACATATATTAACAACTAGTTGACAACTAAAACACTGTCGTCGCTTGGGTTCTTTGTTAGCCTGTAATACCTGATACTGGTCTATGCCTCTGAAAGGGGGGTTGTAGACCAGTGGATTATCATTTTCATTTAGACATCCATGCTGTCTAAATGAAAGGTATAATTGATGTTATTTTTTTCCCCTTCCAGTTCCAGGGGGATCATCTTATCAATGACGAGCTCTTTCTGTGCATCACACTTCTAGGATTTATGTATCTAATTAGCTTTGATTTCAGCCAGCTATAGCTCATGCTGTATACTTTGAGAATTGCTGATAGTCCCCCCCAAAAAAAAGGCCAGCAAGTTTTAAAGAAGAAGAGTAATACCTTAGAAGAACAGGAAAAAAATATAGAGACTGTATTTGGGAGATTTTTTCTCATGGTGGAGGAAGAGTAGTTAGGAAGGTCGTACCAGGGGCGGAGCAGGCTGGGGGGCCAAAGGGGAACATGGCAACTCTCAGCCAATCAGTGGCCACCCTTGTGGCCACCCATACCATTTTTTTTTCGCCCTCTAATACTGACGGTGGCAGCTGTAATACACTCAAGAGGAATATTCAAACTTAATAAACATTTGAATTTTTCATATATTTACAACTACTTGACAACTAAAACACTGTGTTAATGCACATCAACATATTAACTTTAAAAGTTGATATATACAGAATCCATGCTCTTTTCCGAACTAGATTTTTGTGTTATATGAGGTAAAGAGAAAATGATGTCTCTTCAAGTCATATAGGAGACTTCAGTGAAATCCTGGATA
This sequence comes from Cyprinodon variegatus, assembly GCF_000732505.1. Lineage (NCBI taxonomy): Eukaryota > Metazoa > Chordata > Actinopteri > Cyprinodontiformes > Cyprinodontidae > Cyprinodon > Cyprinodon variegatus. Next base: position 1,010,516 of record NW_015150646.1, read on the forward strand.
AATAACTACTTTAATAATAACTTTAAAAAACCCTTTAATGTAGATATTAGTACATATAAATATACATTTTATGCAGAACAACTTTTGGTAAAAGCAGGTAAGTAATGACAATGGAGATGTTTGCCCCAGAAGTTTTGTCCTCTACACCTTTAATTTAGAAAGCACGGATGTTTAAATATATGCATCTATTTGTTACCAAAGGCTGTGAAAAGTATAGTTACCGGTAGTCTTTATTTAGAAAATATGGATATTGTGGTCCTTCCTTTTGGAACAGTGTAGATTGACCTTGAGGTTCTGGGGCCTATTCGCTTTTGGCCAACCCTCAGCGTACACTGGTTATTGCCTGGCCACATTAAAATTTTCTGGCTACGCCTCTGGGTCGTACACATATGCAGTTATTCAGAAACTAAATTATTATTTAGTTATTTCTTAAATACATTTCTGGAAAAATTGTCCACTTTATTTTTATCAATAATTGTCTTGCATAATATGCTGGTGAAGATTCTCAGTCATCCAGATCGTAGTCATTACAAAAAACAATCCACTGGACTTTGTTTCCAGGTTTGAAGATGTTTTGCTTCCCATCCAGGAATTTTTTTCAATTCAAAATGTCAGAATTAGCTTTGAGTTCAAAGCTTTATAGACTGTCCCAAAAAACAGTTTTTGGCTTAGAAAACATGCAAATTGAACCAGAAGAATGGGTCCACCCCTTAGGAATGGGGAGTCGTTTGGGTTCTTTGTTAGCCTGTAATACCTGATACTGGTCTATGCCTCTGAAAGGGGGGGTTGTAGACCAGTGGATTATTTGAAAAAATATACATATACTAATACGCACATTCAATTGGTTAAGTTTCTATTTATCTCTAACTCTATAGGGGACTCCTAGTATGTATAGACACATGGCTTTCTCTTATCTCCTGCGAAAAACAAAAACTAGTTCTGAAAACAGCATTAATTCTGTATTTATCATTTACACTTTTAGTATGTGAATGTCAGTAATATACTGTATTATTGTTGTGAGTTTATTGTTAACATGGCTGGGTAGAATACCTAAAAACAGTACTAGAGTAAGAGTAAAAGTACTTTAAATTTTCACTTAAAGGTATAGTGGAGGGTGTTCTTTTTCTGGGTGGATCCAAAATAGGTGGTCTTCCTAACTGTCAATCATTCTAATGATATGTTTACGTAAGGCCGTCCTATGTGCTCGTCCCCATTTTCACTTACCTGTTGATAGTCTGACATTATGAAACATTTGCAAATCTTCTTTTGGAAAGTAAGCTTGTATGAGCGATGCAGACAGCAGTTTTTTAAACAAAGCTTGCACGAGGAGAAATGGGTGTCATGCACGCTCTCCACGAGTCTAATAGGCATTCCTTCTCTGGAGCAGGTACAGGGTTGTGCATGGGCATTTTTTTTTTTTATGTGGAGAGGGTGGGTCTACTAAAAAATGAATGAAAATCCTCCACTATACCTTTAAGTAAATATAACTAGTTACCACCCACCTCTGATTGTTAGTACACAAACAATTAAAATATTCCACTTGACAGTATCACTGCTGCCACCCTCTGGTTTAGAGGGGAACTGCTTGTGAAATAAGTCGCATTGGATCACCTGGTAGGCGTGGCTTGCATCCCATCTAGCCACGCCTCTACTTATTAGGTCTACTCGTGTTGGCATCATACTATCATTTTTAATTAAAGGGGAAATATATTGCAAATTTAGCATATTGCAACATTCCCCAAACAATGCAGCAACATCTGACTCAGATGTCAATTGTAAAAAAAACAAACAAAAAAACAATTTTTTTTTATGTTTTTAATGTTCTTTTAATGTTTTTGATTATTAACAGACAGATGCAAGTTTAGCCTATAAACCCTTTTAGGCCTCAAGGGTTTCATAAGTAACTTTCGCCTGAAAAGTCACAACGGAAATAAATAAAAAATTGCTCCAAAATGATCAGGTCTACAAATAACCTTTAGGTACCATTGTAAAAGATAAGAGAATGGTTAAAGGATTAAAAGGACATTTTCCCAATGGAACCACAATCACAGCTGTTAATACGTCTCATTTATTCATGCTTCAGCAAAGAAGGAATCCTTTTTCTAAGCCTCACCTAAAGCTAACAGTTGAAAACACAGTTGCAGTCCTTAGGAAAACCATTAGAGACACGACAGATTGTATCTATCTACAATATTTACTATAGATGGAACAACTTAAGACTGAATCATGGAGCATATTTGATCCACAATGGTTATAATGGCACATTGTGCTTCGTAGAACGGCGCCAAAAATGTGCAAATGTGCTCTTAACCTCATAAACGGGAAAATGGTCAAATAAGGGGTCCATTGTAGTAGTCCTTCTGTCTTTGACAGAGCTGCTGGTCACGACATCTGACCAACATTCCATCAACAGCATCTGCAGCAGTTTATAAAGAGAACTGTGCATAAAGAGCAGAGATTATTTTTCATTTGATTTGCAGGAGCTACATGGAGAGTCAAAACATTTACCGCTGTTTGCAGTTCCTTCTCCAGTTTCTGTTTTACTCCAACCAACAAAAGAGCTAAGCATCGTGCTGTGCTTACTGCACACCTCAGCCTGGTCCAAGTGCTGCGGCTGAATAACCAATGACCCCTGGCAGCGCTGGTGATGACACATGAGCCACCGTGATGACCTCTGCAGCGTTCAGGCTTCATGGACCGGGAACAATGGGAGGGAGAGAAGGATAGGCAAGGCAAGGCAAATTTATTTGTATAGCACAATTCAGTACAAAGACAATGCAAAGTGCTTTACATGATTAAAATACAGGAAAATAAAACATTGAATCAAAGCAAGTAGGAAAAAATAAAAAACAAATAAAATAAAAAATGCAGAAACAAAAAAAAGAATATTAAGAACAGTTGGATTAAAGAAAACATGTTTTTGTTGAATTGTTTAACTGGAACAGTCGAAGGCAATCCTAAACAAATGTGTTTTTAGTCTTGATTTAAAGGAACTCAGGCTTTCCGCACTTTTACAGTTTTCTGGAAGTTTGTTCCAGATAAGTGGAGCATAGGAACTAAATGCTGCTTCTCCATGTTTAGTTCTGGTTCTAGGTATGCAGAGCAGGCTGGAGCCAGAAGACCTGAGTGGTCTGGAGGGTTGATAAACTGATAGCAAGTCTGTGATGTATTTAGGTGCTAAGCCATTCAGAGATTTATAGACTAACAGAAGTATTTTAAAGTCTATTCTCTGAGATACAGGGAGCCAGTGTAAGGACTTTAGAACTGGGGTGATGTGCTCTACTTTCTTAGTCTTAGTGAGGACACGGGCAGCAGCGTTCTGGATCAGCTGCAGCTGTCTGATCCACTTTTTAGGCAGACCTGTGAAAACACCGTTGCAGTAATCAATTCGACTAAAAATAAACGCATGGATTAGTTTTTCCAGATCATGCTGAGACATTAGTCCTTTAATCCTGGAAATGTTCTTCAGGTGATAGAAAGCCGACCTTGTAATTGTCTTTAAATGCTTTTGGAGGTTCAAGTCTGAATCCAACACTACACCTAGACTTCGGGCCTGATCAGTGGTTACTAGCTGAAGCGACTGAAGCTGTGTGCTAACTTTAGATCTCTCCTCTATTGGTCCAAAGATTATTACTTCAGTTTTGTTTTTATTCAGTTGAAGAAAATTATGGCACATCCAGGCATTGATTTCTTCTAAGCATTTCCTCAGTGCTTGAATTGGTTCATAGTCACCTGGTGACATGGTGATGTAAAGCTGTGTGTCGTCTGCATAGTTATGGATAGGAACCATGTCCAAGGGATGGAGGGGGAGAAGAGGGGGGAGTTGAGTGGCTCTAATGAAAAATGCAGGAGGGACGTTACAGTACTCAAATGTGGCCATTGTTTCCAGCATGTATCCGGTGCTTAGGTAACACTAAGCTAACTGTCACAGCCGGAGGGCCCTCTGTTTGCTAAAGCACGCGTTTCTGCTCCTGCTGCCCTCCCTCGCTTCTCTGCTGATAAGAAATACCCAAGTTTCTCACTGTTTGTTTTTTCCAAAACATTAATCTCCATTATAAGTAACCAAGTTGGTGCCATTTTAAGAAGCCTCTCTGGTTTAATTTCTGTTTCTATTTTCTGTTCTCCTCTATTTACCGCCATCTAGATAAACCTCCTCTAACAATGGACCTCAGGGCAGGTGTTTTTTTTAGTTCACAGAGATAAAACGAGTATTATCTTGATAAAACGGGCTACATAAACAAGTATAACTATCTTTATAGCATGGTCAGAGTCTACCTGTATGGTGACCTATGCAATGACAGCTTCTTTTTTAAGGGTTATCACATTGATTTTTTTCCTGCTTTATGTTTGATATTAGATGTTGGCAAAGGTGAGTTACTACAATAGTATGAACCCAAGAGCTTTCATTGATATAAAGTTAGAAAAACAACTATAATAAATGTATTCAACTAAAAAAGGATTAAAAATTTTGAAAAGAAAGCTTATGATAAACTGACTGGCATGTTTAATAATAGCTTCCCACAACGAATCCTTTCTAATTTCCAGGGACTTTCAAGAAATCTTAAGTCCTAACCGTTGTTATTGCTTAACGAAAAAAATTTCCGACATCTTTGATGATTATTTTAGATGACTCTTGATGTCTAGCCTTTCAGTGTTCTGGGTCTTTATCAAACACAGTTGTAGCAGAGCAGATCTTTGCAGCTAAATAAGAAAAAAAACAACAGTTCCATTCATCTCTGACATGGTTTTTTCCCCCATCTTCAGGAGAGAAGTCCTCTCGGGATGAGCAGGTCGCCTGTGCCATGCTGGCCACCCAGCTGGACAACTTCCTCGGCGGTGACCCAGTCCAGCACAGGCAGGTTCAGGGCTACGAGTCCCCTGAGTTCATGGGGCTCTTTCCCAGAGGGGTCAGCTACAAGGTGAGCCGCAACTGTGGAAATTTATATATACAATAATAATAATGTGCTATCCTAAAGAATGGTATTTAGCTTAGATCTTAGTTATTCAAGATCATTTAGGCTTTGTTACATACAGAAGAAAAACAAAAACATTTAAATGAAAAGGTTTAGGCTCATTATTATGACACTGTTACCATCATACCTACCAATTGGTGCAGTGCAGGGTTGTTATTTTCAAAAATATTTGCCGTCACAGTGGTCAGTTACCCTTTTAAACAAGGATTAGATGTGTCTGCTGTTGTGAAGGGCACTGTCACTACCCGATCCGTCCCAGAAGCACGATCCGTACCATCAACTAATTTGCGGATGCGCAGCAAGATATTGATTTAGGTAGAAATAATCATGGTACTAAAAGTACTTATTTGTGTACTTAAATCACTAAAGAATGCTAATACAAATCTTTAAAACATTATTTTATGACCTGTCTGATTCAATTTGATGCTAAAAACATTATTAACCTTTAACACATTATATTTTAGTACGCTTACTATTTTTAAGAAGGGAAAAACACATTTCAGTATTTTTTACTAATTAAAATCTAGGGCGACCCTGTTCTGATGGCGCATGCGCAAATGAGCTGATGGTACGGATCGTGCTTATGTGATGGATCGGATAGTGTGAGGCACCCCTTCTTCTTGTGCGAGCAACTCTTTCTATATCTTATCATATCAGAGGTTTCTAAACATTTCAGCCTGTGACCCCAAAAATAACGAGAAAACCGACTGGGGACCCCTTAAAAATAAATATAATTACTTCCTTCTATTTAGTCATATATATAAAGTGTTTTTTTTAAGAAAATTTTTTTTAATGATTTTTATTTGTCATTTTAAATGTTTTTTTAATCTATTTTTGTGATATTTACTATTTAACTGTTCATTTCAAACTTTCATAGTGTAATTTGTCAATATTTCAATCACATTTTAGATGGATGAATACATTTTTCATTTAAACACAGGGTTCCCGCATCTCATCAAATTGCTACCAGTGTTAGTGTTTCCTCTCATGTAACAGCGAGAGTCTCTGTTTAAGCCTTGAAATCGCTAGGTGTTTCAACATCACAAGAATATCAAACTCACAATCAGACTGGTCTAGCGCTGCCTTCAGGTGGTCAGTAAAGATTATCCTTTCCACTTGTAAAGTGGAAACTACCAGCACTTTGTGTTCATATTAACCTGACCTGCTACAAGACAGTAAAAGATTTCCTAATTCATCTGCTGCAGGAAGAAGAGGGTGCATCAAATTCATCAACTGACTGCTGGGAAGCATTTGATAAAATTTAAACAAAAATTGGTCATTTAAAAATATATATATGTCACAGAATAAGTTACAAACACAACAGGAGAAAACACTTAACGATGCAGTATTAGGTTAAAGTTTACCTCATCTCAGCAAATCAGCTATCATAGAATATTCCCAGCATTAGAAATGTTCGTGTGGACTTTTGGTGTTTACCATAATTACGATACTTAATGAAGACACTATTAGAATTGATAAAGATAGATAAATATAAGATTCTGCAATGGCTCTCTAACATAATGGGTCAGCACCGGTTTAAATCAGTTTGGTCTGTTGTGTCAGTAATAGTAGTCAAATAAAAATCCTTCATTGTGTCAGATTGTAGTTCATTTTTACCAAAAATGAACGAAATGTGAGTTTTTTGTCTCGTAATGCTTTGCTGGTTATGTCTCTCTTCCTGCGAAATATAAAACCGGTTTGTAAAGTTTATGTGAAAAATGCAAAGTTTATTTTTTTATCCTTTTATGGCCAGTTTCTTATTGGCTATATACGACTTCAGTGACAAAGTGCATTTCAGATGAGTTTTATGGTTGTTTAAATAAGCCATGCTGCAGCAGCATGGACATTAGGATAATAACCTTAGATTCCAATCAGGGCAGATTATATAAAGTCATAAAGGGCTAAACATAAAAATAAAAAAAAGAAGATCTCCAGTTAAGGTTTGGGTTTTTTCACAGGAAGGGGGCGTTGAGTCGGGTTTCAGGAGGACACAGGGCAGTGGGACGGTGCAGAGGCTCTACCAGATCAAAGGGAAACGCAATATCCGTGCAAAGGAGGTGGAGCTATCCTGGAGCAGCTTCAACAAGGGAGACTGCTTCATCCTTGACCTCGGAGAGGTGAGATAATCCAACCGAACATGAAAAAACAAACACATTAAAGAGATATTTCCAAAGCAGTGGCTGCGCTTGGGCCTGCTAGAGCTACACATGTAAGAAATGGCATCCCCAAGAAGTTAATGTTCTTTAACATGACCCCATGTTGATAATTTTCCCACAAAACACGCCCAGTTCCAATTGAAAAAATGCGTACAAATTTTTCCAGTATAAGCAAAACCTCTTGTAGAGATACATTTAATAAGAATTTTTCAGAAAACATTAATTATTAAGTAATTATTTTTACAATTATTTAAATTGTCAAAATATCATAGTGCCACTGTCCAGCCCCACTTAACTATTTTGTAGAGGTCAGTAAAACTAAATGTTTTGATATTTATTTATTTATTTTACCATTTTTGGCATTACTTCATTTGCAGTCTTGTTATTGCAAAGTATTTATATTTCTATCTTTGTCATGTTATTCTTTCTTTGATTTAAGTTGAAAATATCATGTGGGTCAAAGAATAATCTTGTGCAAACATTGCAGAGCTTTCTGTGAAAATTACATGTTCTAAACTGGACATATTTGTGCTTTTTATACTAAACCGATTATTTCTATTAATTACTATTACTTTATTTAGGCCCTGATTGGATATTTATTTATTTAACAACATTATTTTTCTCCTTTCACTATTTCTTTTATCTCTACATAAAACATAAAAAATATAAGTGGATTTAATTTTTTTAAATTAATTATAGATGATTCTAATTTATTATTAATCAACTTAGTAATAATCTTAGCTCTACTTCTCCAGATGTTTCCGGTGAATGTAGATTGAATTACTGTATTTTCTTTTTCCAAATCTGGGGAAACAAAACGCAGTGAATTTATTCAAATACTACACCATTACATATTTTTAATTAGATAGCAGAACACCATTTATTCATGATTCATGTTATTGTTGACTTTTGCAGATTTTAGGAGTAGTGAACACATCTGTTTTTGTTTGCAACTGTTCACTTTAAAATATAGGAACAAAGGATGCTTCATATCACCCTCAGTCCAATGCTTAGCTCCCCTGTAGCACCTTGAGAGAAAAATATATGCTGTTCCAAAATATAAATCTTCTTTTTTTAAAAAGTGATGGAGCTGTTGGTGCACTTCAATGCAATGCAGGAACAGAACAAAACTTAAAAAGGATGCACAAGCTGCATGAAAACCTTTCTACATGTTGTGACTCTATGATCTGGGCTTATTACTCTGCAGACGATCTTGTCATGGACCGGATCGCAGGCCAACATTTTCGAGAAGCAGAAAGTGCGTGAGATTGCTTCCCTGATCCGAGACACGGACCGACACGGAAAAGCCCGCGTGGTGGATACCTGTGAGGGGGAAGAGCCAGAGGAAATGCTGAAGGTACAAAAAAACTGATGATGTGAGGGCATGCAGGTGGCACAGTGGTTAGCAAGCACAACCCATGTAGGGAGGCCTCAGTCCTTGACCCCGGTGACCCGGGTTTGAATCTGGCCTCATGTCCCCCCCTCCCTCTCTTATACCCCCTTTCCTGTCGGCCTACTGTCAGAAAAATGAGCCACTACAAACTCAAACAAAACAGCTGATCTGTCCATGTCATCAGCTTTGCTTAAAACCATTTGGTAAAAATGTGTTGTGTTTTACCAGGTGCTGGGGCCGATGCCAGTTCTGGCAGAAAGCACGCCAGAGGAAGACAACAAAGCTGATGCCTCCAACACTGCATCCCTATATAAGGTTATTCTAGCTCCCAAAACAGCAGCTTTGTTACCAACCTGGAGAAATGAAGCTAAACTAGTCTTTAACCCATCTGTAGGTATCTGATGCCACAGGCTCCATGACCATGACTAAGGTTTCAGAAAAAAGCCCTTTTTCCCAGGAGCTGCTGGTCAGGGACGACTGCTTCATTCTGGATAACGGAGCAAATGGAAAAGTTTTTGTCTGGAAAGGTAACAAAAAAACAAACTCTTCCAAAGCTAAAACATAAAACACTTCTCCTGAAATACATGGAAGTAAAGAGTAACATGTCAGAATCATAGAAAATTACTTTTACAAAATTTGGTGAGAAATTGCATCAATTATTTAAAAGCTTTCCATGATAAATGCATCTCCTACATCAGCCATATTTGTGCTTTTATATTAAACTGATGATTTCTAATAATTACTCGTACCTTAATTTGGCCCTGATTGGATATTTATTTATTTAACAAAATGATTTTTTTCTCCTTACACTATTTGTTTGATTTCTACATAAATCTTTGTCTGGAAATTTAACAAAAAAAAAAAAAACCCCTTCAAACCTGAAACATGAAACACTTTTCCTGAAATACATGAAAGCAAAAAAGTAACAGTCAACATAACACATTTAAAACAGAATAAAACACATCTAGAAGCCAGATAAATCATTAAAAGACATTTTAAACTGCCTAGCAGTGACGCAGACCTTAAAACATTAGCTTAATTAAATATTCTGTTATGATTCACATGATCATATTTCACATATTTTGGTTAATAATTTGGTTTAAGATTGTAAAATTAACACACTTTTTAGTGCAAAAAAGTCATGTCTATAATCACGAAAGAAATAAAAACTAAATCCCAGGAAGAAGTCAATCAAACCAAGTAAAATTATATGTCCATGCAGCAAGATAAATTTATTTGAAAAGAATTCTGGATGTAAATCTAAAAATTGCATCTTATAGTCATTAAGTCACAATAAGTCCCATTAATTAATAGATGTTCCCTCTATCTAGTAAAGAAAAAAAAAAGACTGGATACTAAAACTTTAAAACAAGTTATTTTAGTCAGGATTTGGTCTAAAATTGTTAAAAAGCTTTTTTACCAAATAATTTTTTATTTTTTAGGTTGATTTTGTTATCTCAAACAGATTCACTTTTATTGTTCAAGATAAATATCCTTAAAGAAGAAGAAGATCACAGACATCTGACATTTAGACATGAAACATATTAAACTAAATCTGCTGAGAGAAAATAAGAAATGCTCAATGTGGTTGGAGTGAAGGCATGAATCAATGTTTATTTTAATAGAAAATTAAGCAAAAAAATAAAAAATAATTTAAATAAATATTGCTCAAAGGTATAAGACAAGATTTCTAAGTATGACTTAAATAAAAACTGAACAACCAGACTTTTGCTGAGCTGGAATTCGTCTAAGTTATCTGCAACCAGGCCGCATGTTAGATGCAAACTGATAATAAAGTAAAACAACAGACATTCGTGTCTACAGCTATACTCTTCACACTGTTTACGACCCTGTTGTCGAGTAACACGGACTTATATAATGAATTTTTAACCGCCAGGTCATGGAGCGAATGCAGAGGAGAAGAGGGTGGCCCTGCAGATGGCGGACAACTTCATCGAACAAATGAAGTACCCCAGAATGAAAACACAGGTGGGTTGAAACAGAAACACACGGTGCAGATGTAAATGTGTTGAAGGCAGTTTATATCCGTAAAACTTCAATTAGCATCGTTAGTAAAAAGTGTTGTTCTCCTGCAGGTGGAGATTCTCCCTCAGGGGAAGGAAACAATCATCTTTAAGCAATTCTTCAAGAACTGGAACTGAGCGTCTCGCTGCAAACAGCACTGCACACATGAAATTAGCACCAAACTCAAAACATGTTTAGTTTTTTTTTATACAAGCTCCCTGTTGTATGTAGATATTTAAAAGTTATAGAGGAGGCAGCTGAAGGCTGCTGCTTCTTTTAAATTTGGGTAGAATCAGAATGATGCCACTTTTATATCTAAAAAGATGAAACACAATACTTGTGGTGACAGTGTGTGAATAAATTAAAAGAACATTAAGGAAACTTTTTTTTATATTTGCTCAAAATGATCCCAGGTTTGTCTGTTGAAGAAGAATAAAAAAGTTCTCTCTGCTCCTGGTGTGTTCACTGCCAACAATTTGAATCAGTTGGTTTCAAATTAGGCTTAAAACTGTGCAATGTTTCCCAGCATGACAGCAATCTTTATATAATTGTTTTTCAGCTGCCACGACTGGTTCACCTTTATCTTTTTTTCATAGGTCAGCATCCCACTGTCACGGCAACCCACTTATCAGCAGGAGGAGCTTTTGTAGTCATTTGTTAGTCACACATTTATTGAATTGGGCCAGCCCGATTTATGTGGAATAACTCATCTCTGGAGGTTTCAGGTCAAGTTAGAGCAAATTAAAGCTACAATAAAAAAAAAAGATAGAAAAAGAGGTTTTCTTTAAGGCAGCTCAACCTAAGCCAGTTTTAAACCGCTGCTGAAAGACCATTTTCTGAAGAATTCGATTTAAAAAGTTCCTCTTAACAAAATAGGTCACTTTATTATCTTCATTGAATAGTTTTGCTTCTTCTGGGAATATGAATTTAGATTCTTAGTCTAAGGTCGTATCTGTTTCCATACAAACGTAAAGAAATTAGATAAAAAAAACCTTGAGAAGGGCTTAATATATATAAAAAATACAATACAATTTTTAAAGCAAACTGAATATCTTTGTAATAGTTATAAATTAATATCAAACATTCTCAGCATTTTTATGTATAAATCCCATTTGCAGAGCTGTGTAGAAGTCTTTGAATAAAACCAGAAAACAAACCAACTCCCACTCCTGTCTACATTATCTTCCCTGTCTTTTATGATTATTATAGTTCAACCTATTTTATAGGCCAAGTTTTACTATTATTTGAAATTTTCCGAATATTTCTATTAAACAATTTAAAATGTGTTATACTTTATGATATGTCTTCTACATGTATTAATGATTCACAGCTGATTAGGATCATTGAGTAGAAAAGGTTCAAAAGATTTTTTTTTTTGTATAAACTTCTTTTAAACTGAGAGTTATTTAAAAGTGGTTGTGACAATTCTTTTTTTCCGACCACATAAGTCCATTTACGTCACAGCTGCTTCCGTTATAGATAAACACAAAGTAGACAACTTTTCTTAGCTAAATATCTCAAGCCTGAGTCAGATTGGAAGGAGACTGTCTGAGAACATCGGATCTAAGTTATTCCACACATCGTATGTTTCGGTCTCATAATTAGAGCAACTTCTTCCACATGTTTTATGTATCCCCTATATGCCATGTGGAAAAACTTCAAACAGGATCTCTGCAGCTCCTCCAGAGTCAACATGGGCCTTTTGGCTGCTTCTCAGGTTAAATCTCTCCCCACGCATCCCAGGTCTGCTGCTGTTCTACTCTTTTCTTTAGCAGATGATGGATCAAGCTTTGCTCTGTTAGATCTTCAAAGTTTGGGACATCAGTTCTACTCCTGCTTCACATCTATCTCCCTCACCTCTCTGGTGCCATCATAGAACTAATAATAAATAAATTCCCTCTGCCTTGCCCTGTGTCTGATTATTGCTCCTGAATAAGAAGATTTATTTTAGTGTTTCATTTTTTACTGACATTTAGGCTAAATTTGTTAAAGAGGCTTGAATTAATCTCTATTAGGGTTGTTTTACTAACACACATCCACGGATTCAGCACCACTTACATGCACTTCTCAACTATAGCTGCATATAATCTGTAAATCTTTATTATTATATGTGATTATTTATCCTGTATTATAACCCCACTTATATATACATAATCCATATCCTAACTTTCCTGTTTAATCTGTATAGTTTTCATTTTTATTTATTTTATAGCCTCTTTCAATTACTCTCTGTTTATATACACCATTTAAAGTTAATACATACAGTCTCTGTGCACATGTAAATAAATATTTATATCCTGAATAGCACTTCTAGATAGATGCAAACTACATTTCATTGCTTTTATACTGGTGGCAGTGTAATGACTATAAAGTTGAATTCTACTCTTATTATATAAGATTATATTTTAATTGATATGTATCATCAAACCTGTTGTGTGAGACTGTATTTTATAATTATGAGTGTATAAAATTATATCTGTTGGCCTGTCATGATTTATTTAAGCCCTCATAGAAGCAGTCTGACCTCTGCCCTCATTGCTCTGCTGCCAGGTTTACAGTTTACAGTAATACATACCTGAGACCTCAGTCACCTGCGTCACTTTTATGATAACAGGGTTTATTGCTGCTGTAAACCATCACTCCTCTCTATGCCCTTGTGGTGAGTCCGCTGTCAGCTTTCAGGAAGCTGAAGGGATTTACAGAGAAATAGTTTCCCTCTCCAGCTCCAGGCAATAAAAAGGTCATAAAAAAGCGTTAACAAAAAGATTGGACAGGCAGCGCTATTCGTCCACTTCTCTCCACCATCAGAGCTGCAGCAACGCTCCAACAACAGAACAGGTAAACTGCTCTAAATTTACATATAACACTTTTCTTTTCTGCACCACAGGTAAAACAGCTGCTCTTAGAAATATGTATATTGATTTTATGGTGGTTGATTTTACTTTTGCTTTGACAAACTAGCTAAAACCTTGGGTTACATTAACAATATATTGGTATTTAATGAATAAGGAGAATAATCTATTATTCTTTTTCTATTTTTAGAATACTCATCATGAATGTTACAGTCGGTTTTGGTCTCTTTACATAACCTTCATGTGTTTCTTTTCCCACAGCCATGAATAAAGACGAAGGCACAGAGTTAAAAACTATCCTAAAGCAAAACAAACGTAAGTTTCTGTATTTCCTTTTGGACAAATATAAATATTACAAGCTTATGTGTGATTTTTAATGTGGCAAATCAGATGTGATTTTTAAAATGTATTTAAAAGAAATTACAATTTTAAACAGCCTAATTTCCAACGGTTCTACATTCTGCACTTCGTTTCTTCCATACGTTGTTCTATACACATTTGTAACATTGAGAAACCTGCCCTGTAGGGGTGCAGCTGATGCTGAATGATGAGGGCAGCAACACCACCCAAAGCAGCTCCATCGGGGCTGTTCGCTGGAAGGTGACTGATGAGAGCGTCCAGCCTCACAGCTCGGCCCCAACCGTTCACGCCAAGACAGGCACCAACAGGAACCCTCAGGTAAGCTCTTTGGCTTCGATTTTTGTTCCTGTTCCTGATGTAGAGACTGTGTGTTTTTAATTTTTTTTTTATTTGCTTCATGGTCCAGGTGTAGTTTTACACATTAGTGGTTAAGGCATGACAAAACTAAGCAGTTGTTTAGAGTCACAAGGGGAGTCAGTGAGCACAAGGCTAAAAGAAACTAAATTTATTAACTTCAAAAGAGAACTAAGAGAATTTGACTGTGTATCATGAAAAATGTATTTAAATTAAACAAGTCTCCACAAGTTAGCATCTTTCTGCTCTCAATTTTTTAATGCTACCAACAGGAAATGAAGACAAATATGTATAAAATTATATATACAAAAAGCAAATAACACATTTCTTTGCTGAGTTTTGCTTGATTACTTTTTCTTTTGCTTTTTATTTTATGTTACGGTATATATATATTTTTTTCAATTTACATCCTGTCTTTACATAATCTCTCAGTTATTCTAAGATGATTTGGATATATTTTCAAAACTTTATTCCCAGTGTTAACAGCAGATAAGTAATGTGACGTGCACAAGTTCTGAGTGACACACATTAGTCATTTAGATGGTTTTTGTTTCTTTTATTTATAAAATATATTAAAGTTTGTAGCTGTATCCATTCACTTGGGATATAATGGAAACATTATTGTTTTATAATTAATTCTAGGAACAGCTTTTTGTTAAAATTAGTGCCGTCCTTCAAAAGATTAATTTAGCGAATCCTTCAGCTCATGCAGCTGCAGTTTTGGTTTTACAGTTACAATCACATAATGCCCTATTTACAGAGTTTTAACTGCTTTTTCTTCTCCCTCAGACTTATATATTTTTTAAATTTATTTTATTTTATTTTATTCATTCATAAAAAAAAAAAAAAAAAAAAAAAAAAAAAAAAAAAAAGATCATAAAATCTGTGCAGGTGACAACTTTAATCATGAATGAAAGAAAAGAAGCAGAAAAAAGTAAAACATTTATAATATCTGCCCCCATAGAGAATAACCAAGTGTGCTAATCATGAAATATTGGAATAATTTTTCAGACCTCACCTTATTATAAAGTTCTGGCAATGAGCAGTCAATCGGCTCAGATAAAAAAAAGTAGAGTAGCTTTCAATTTAAAATCTATTGCATATAAGAAAATGTCAATTGCCAGAATAAATCTGGGAAAAAAAACTATTATATAGTACTTTCTATTCCAGATAATTTGCATATGATCTCAGTTCATAGGTATAATAAATAAGGAAGAAACAGCAACACAATTACTGCATGAAAAAGGGTTTGATTTGTTTGGCAGCAGTTTTATTTTAAAGCATCTACTTTGTATTCTGGGCGAGGGTAGCAATCAGCCAAATCACTCCTGATTCACACAAATTATTTGGTTCATTTGAACGACACATTCAGGACGCCATTTGTAATCAGAAACCAGAAAAACAAAACAAAGGCGCTTGATTATGTTTTCCTACAAAAAAATTCAATATGTCCACTGCACTGAAAACCATTGATATATTTTAAGTTTAAACCAAACTTTCACATTAAATAGTCAGTCTTTGTAAATGTTTATTTAATTTTTGAATCCATTTTAAGGACAGAAATGCTTTGGAAAAAGCTTTGATCGCTATAAGTGGTTAGCACCGAGGCAATTAGCATACCCAGTGTTTTGTTGGATCTATGGTGTAAGACATCTGTCTGTAAAAACATATTAGTAGATGTCCGAAGGTATGTCAATAATGTGAATAAATTAAAGAGTTCTATATGTTCCTTGTTATTAATTTGTATTTACAAAAAAAAATTATTTACAAATTTAAATGCTCACTTAACGTTTTTTATTGACAGTTATCTTACCCCATAGATTATCCTCAAAGTAGGTTTGACAGAGTCCTGATCAGACGACTGACTGAAAATCTAAAAATTCAATATTAGTTTGACGGTGGTGTAGTGAGCTGGATTGAGCTTATTCTTGCTTTTGGCCCTAACCGACCCTGTTTATTGGTTTTGAAAGATCCCAGACGAGTATCTACAAATTAACCATGGACAAGAGAAGGAAATGATTGATGGAAAATCATAAAAGTGGATCTTAAAATCCATGTTTCTCCCTTTCTTCCTTGTTGCATTGTTTTAAAACATGGCACATCTATCTTGCAGCATCTTGCGCGCCAGGGCAACCTGAAGGAGCTGCGCAGTCTGCAGGAGTGTGTTGAATTCATCCACCACTGGAAGGAGCAAGTGGATCAAGTGTGCAAGGTAGAACCCACATCTCTTCATGAAATAGAACATTTAAAGCAAATTACACTCTTTTTTTTATCCTGATTTAGAATTATGCAAAAGACTCAGTCTATATGCTGAACATACTAACAAACTTTAAATCACGTGTATTTTCTGCTTTATCAGATTTATTTTATGAGCTAGAGTCCTTATCTCAGCTTCATAAGTCAGGGGTGGATATAGATAAACGGTGCCATGAAAACAAGCATTAATTGTGTATCATTAATAATATGATATAAAGGATGGGTGGCTGCATAAATATCTGTTTTATGTCCCCATATGTGTTTACAACCTGAATATTCGACCTTTAAGCCTGCAGCCAAGACTGCAGCCTGATAAACACGCAGGCCTAGACTTTACCTTCTTCGTTTATTACCTCTTAAATCCAATGAACAAATTTCAGGTTTAGATAATCTGATTCGTCAGGCGGTTGTAAATGGGTTTTCTGGCTCAAAGCATGTTTGAAACTTTGTTTGTTGTGCTTCAGCAGGGGGGCACAGATACTGGAGAGGGAACCAGTAAGGCAGAGACCAAGAGCTCAGACCGACGCACCGAGCGCAGCCTGGAGGAGAGCCGAAAGCTGATCCTAGAGTGGGCTGATGAGCTTCGCCATGTTGACAAGGTGAGCTTTCAGATAAGAAATATGCAGTAGTCAAACACATCAAATGCGTATGATTTCTAACTAATGTCTCAATTCTAGTTTCTAATGGAGACACCATGGAAATCTGATCATCAAAAGAAAGAGGAGCCCAAAGATGAGGGGCAAGTGAGGCTCATGGAGTGGGCAAAGGAGCTGCAGAGGGCCACCGAGGTGAGGGGTTAACGGCTAGGATTTTTACATAAAACATATTTTTCTACTTCAAAACAGAAAAAAAATGTCTGATTTCTCATAAAACAATCTGAGATGCAGATTTTGTTTGTTTTCCAGAGCTGCGGTGTGGAAAGTGAGGAGCTGGGTAAAGTGCTGCGCATGCTGGGCGTCAAGAAGAAGCGTCTGTTCAAGCTGCTGCCCCTGCTGGAGTTCATTACCTGGTCCCTGCTGAAGGATGACAGCTCGGTGAGAAACACCACTGCTGCTCTACCTTTAGATCAAATATTCATCTAAATGTTATAGACCAATAAATCAAACACATGCAAACCATCTTATATGAAACCCCCCCTCCCCTTGAGGTGAATCTGATGCCATATGGTTGTATAACACTGAACCTTGCTCTCAATATACATGCGGCGAAGCCATAAATTGATTTTGCTGACCCTGATGCGCTGCTACGCTGATAACCAACAACGTCTCTGTCCCCGATAACATATGGGGAATATTAAGCGCTTTATCTATCACCACTTTCACCTAGAATCTCCAAGAAAATAATTAGTAAAGAGAAAACAGAGAAAAGCAAACAAAGCGGAAAAGGCGACCAGCAGGATGTGGTCAGATGGGGCCCCGATGAGGCTAACAACAAACTGAATTTTCAATTTTATATGTATAAATTTACCAAATATAGAGGGAGTTAAGAGCATGTTAGAGAGCGAGTAATTATAATTCTAAGTATTTTAAAGATAAAACAAACTGACCAGGTATGTAAAAAAACAAACTGAAGCTCTTATGTTCTTTCTTGATTCATACTCATTAAAATATTCTGAACAGAACGATGTTAACCCCTGCAGCCAAAGAGCTTTTAAACTACTTTTTGTTCGAGGATATTGATGGAACCTGTAGTTAAAGGAAAAACAATAATTATTTTAAGAATTACAGTGGCTTGATCGAATGGTCAAAAAAAAAGTTACAGCAAAAACAATTTTTTCACCCTGATGATCATTTTTTACTTAATTTATTTGTTTAGACAATGGTTTGCCAAATCTGGCTGCTGGCGAAGCAGAGGACCTGGAAAGCAGGAATACCCAGATACATCCCAAACACAGGTTTGTAGATATGTACTTTTTCAGGCCAGTTTGGAAAACTTTTTATTTATTTATGAGCTGTTTATAATTATTTGTCCTCATCTCTGTTTTCAGTTTGGAGCTGGATCTGCAGCGCAGCTGGTAAGTATTGGGCATACTTGCCTTCATTATCCAGTATAAAGAAAATATACTTCAAATTGTGGTTCTAGAGCACTGATTCCTCTGTTCTCCCTAACAGCTGATGTGTTGCTCGACCCAATGACGAATCACCCATGGCTTCAGCTTTCAGACGACCAGCGGAGGGTCCAGGAGGGTCTAACAGAGTCCGACCCTCCCTACAGCTCCCAGCGCTTTGACAGCTGTCCCTGCGTTCTGGGCTCGGAGGGCTACAGCTACGGCCGCCACTACTGGGAGGTGGACATCGCCAATAAGGGCTACTGGCGTGTCGGCCTGACCACGGCCGACTCCAAGCGGAAGGGAAACTTCCCAATGACCCCCAAAAAGGGATACTGGGTATTGTGGAGAAGCACAAACCATTTTTATGCCTGCACCAAGCCGGAGACGGAGCTACCCATCAGCCTTCTCCCGCGGCGCCTCGGTGTGTACCTAGACTACGAAGAAGGCCAGGTCTCCTTCTACAACGTTGAAACCAAATCCCACATCTTCACATTCACAGCAAACTTCAGGGATAAGGTGTACCCTCTATTCGCACCCATGGACGGCCGCACCCTCATCACTATCATCAATCCAAATGAAATATCAGAAAGCACGGAGAAGAGCACGGGCAAGGCTAGAAAGGTAGCATTTAACGATGGGAATACGCTGTAAAGAAAGCCTTACCAATCCCAGTCAAAAGCTTAGAAAATCTTTTAAAAGAGAGGGAGGATGTTTGAGCTGTGTGATCTAGTTTATTAACTCTCAAAACAATAAAAAAAAATCCAATAAACATCAGAAAACCTCTTGAAATATTATAGAAAAACCTAAAAAAAAAAAAAGAACCTTTTAAGATTTGCTTCAATTTCAGTTGCATGAAGCATGTAGGTTAGAAGAGGGTGTAATCAGGAGATTACTGGTTTATTCTCACTGGATTATGAGTTAATTAGACATTTGTTCAAAAATAAGTAAAGTTACAGTCTTTTTAGAGAAAGGAAGCGAAGGTGAACAAACCTTAGGTTCCCTGTTGTGGACTTTTAGACCCTGATAAAAGGAAAAAAAACATCTTAATATTTCTGTTTGTTTCATTTTAATTTGCGTTTCTCTGTTGCCCCATAAACAATCCCCAGAAGATGATCCAACTGCAAAGGAGATCTTTTTTTTAGAGGTGCTATGATTGTTTAAGTGTGATCTCAGTACTCTCAATGTGTCTGGTTAAACAATTTAAAGCATTGTTGGATGACAATATTTAGGATGATGATAAACCTTAAAGATGTTAGAACATAGATCTTCAGAACAGCACAGCAGAAACAATGTGTAACTTTTAGATAAAAAGCATTTATTAGGATAAACATGTTCTGGTTCTTTTCATGTGCATGCACTTTAAACTACACTTTCCTAAAAGGAAAAAAAAAGCTTTCATAAATAAAATGTTGTGGCTGAAGAATATAAATCTTTCCAGCAAACATTAAACCATTAAGCTGCACCAATAAAGTATTAGGGCTGGTTTAATCTTTCCTGAACATTTACAACTATCGATCTCAGTTTATTAATATTCTATAGATGAAAAGATCGTGACGGCTGTTCAGGACTCTTTCTTGCAGACCCAGGGTCCATGCTCATCACATTTAGAGGCAAACAGCGTCCCGCCTCCCCTCAGGTCTGCACAGTCCCTTTCATCACTGTCCCACTGCACAGTCACCCTTCAAAACACACAAATATATGCAATCATGACAATGAAAAATCTAAATAAAGTAGCATTTACCATCAGCATGGTCGTATATCTTCATAGAGATTATGAATTGTAGTTATGTTAATTATGTTAAGATATTTATGACATAAGCTTGGTGTAAAATAAACGTATCTAAAAAGCTCAGTCTGTATAACTATATCTATATATATATTGTATGTTTGTTGTTATTTTATAATAAAAAAAACATAAATATAAGACATTCTGTGTTTTGTGTCCTACTTTTAAACTTAAAGGCCCCATTTTTTTTTGTTGTTGTTGAAATGTTGATTTTCATGGTTCCTTTCCTACCCATAAGGCTGATCTTAACATTGATGCAATAAAACTTAAAGGAACATGAGCTACAATTTGATGTGTTTGAAATCAACCTTAAAGGTATAGTGGAGGATTTTCTTTTTCTGGGTGGATCATCAAAATAAGTGGTCCGAGTGATGCAAACAGTAACTTTTGAACAGAGCGTGCAAGAGGAGAAGAGGGGTTTGTGCATGCTCTCACATGCATTTAATAGAGATTCCCTCTTAGAAGCAGGTGCATGGTTGTGCATTTGCATTTTTTTTTAAATGGAGAGGGCAGGTCTTTTCAAAAATTTGCAAAAATCCTCCACTATACCTTTAAGCCTGGTAACCATATTGTTGAACTGATCATTCCTTTCCGAGTGGTCATTATCATGATGTCTACTAAGCTAATCTAGATTTCTTAAAATGGACCACTTCACCTTCTAAAAACTAATAGATAAGTTATTGATCAGGGAGTCATTCCGAGCCATCTGATTGAAATGTCGTTTAGTTTAGTTTAGTTTTATTAGGATCCCCATTAGCTGCCAAATAAATGGCCACTAATCTTCCTTGGGTCCTCACATAAGGAAGTTACATTACATTATGAACAAACCATTAAAAAAATTGCACAAGTGTCACATTAGGAAATAATAGGAACACGAAAAAGAGTAGAAATATACAACATAAATACACAGGTCAGTTCATCATATCATCTGCAGTAGTTCTGAAGACAGTATGTTTTTGAAGCTTGTTCTGGACTCTTCGCGTGGTTATTGGCAGTTGGTTCCAGTGACAAATGGCTCTATAATACACCTCTAGATTTTAGATAGTTTGTTCTGGGTCGAGGGAGTTTAATGTCTCTACCTAGTGCCCGCCTTGTTAAATAATCATGACTTTTTTCAAGCAGGACTAAATGTTCAGCAAAAAATTAAATTTACATTCCATATAAAAAGGAGTCGATGTGACCCTTCCGATCAAAAATTGGGGAAATCATTGAATGTCTCTGCCTGATATCCTATAATATGTAAATTAAAGCGATTGTGTTACACCTTCAACTTTTCTCTCCCTGATTCTCTTCCTGAGAAGAGATCACTGTGAAATTACCCTTTAAATAACACTTACCAATGCATATATATCAAATATGATGGAAGGTTAAACAGAATTTAATCTCAGACCAGAGAAATGGCTCAGGTCACAAACATAGGCCTTACCAGCCTTGCTTCATCAGTGAAGTCCCTTGAATAAGAAGCTTTTTATACATCTGCAAAGTCAAACCCTTAAACATCATTACATCATACACATGTATTTTGTAAATGATGAGACATCCCTGGTTTCAGCCATACATTATCAAACTAACATACAGTGTTTTTAGATCAAGGACAATCAGATGCACATTACCAGAACTCTCTGTTAAGCATTATCATCTCAGTCTGTATGCTCTCGTTTCATTTCCATATCTGATGCTAATTATACAAACTGCCTGTGAAAAACATCAGCCTTAACACTCAGATTGTGGGTAATATCATTGTTTAACAAGCAAATAAATGAAAGACAAAGAAAGATCCTAACAAATGTGGGGTGCCCTCCTAACCTAGATGGGGTGCCGCCTCTTAGACCTTACGTGAAGCTAAATTATGTTTCTTCTCGTGAAAATTAGGCCACAAAGCATCTCCTTTGCTTTGTCAATGTTTTATTTACTCGAAAGTCACATTTGAACTTGAGAGGACATGTAGGATTTTGAGTCTGACATCTCAGTTTTTCCCGAATTACATCTGTTCCTGTGTTGTGCTCTCCATCTGGTTGTACACCACTATTAATTTAATTCAATTTAATTCAGTTTATTTATATAGCGCCAAATTCACAACACAAGTCATCTCAAGGCACTTTACAGTTCAACCAGATCATACAGTCAAATTGATACAAAGTTTTCTATCTAAGGAAAACCAGTTGATTGCATTGACTCATTGACTCAAATACAATCCATCACACTAAGCATGCTTGTAGCGACAGTGGAGAGGAAAAACTCCCTTTTAACAGGAAGAAACCTCCAGCAGAACCAGGCTTAGTGTGAGCGGCCATCTGCAGAGGCCGACTGGGGTTCAAGGAGACAGAAGCAGAGATACAAAAGCAACTGGAAAAGGCGGCCCCGTCCAGGAAACACACAGCCAGGCAGACGAGCTCCGAGCCAGCTCCCATGTCTGAGGATGAAGAGAGCACATCCAGCCAGTCACGGTCAGAGAAACAGGACCACACTGGAAAACAGGCCGATCTCCAGCATCTAGGCCTGATGATGAGCCTAAATATATATATATATATATATACATCCCAGCAGAAAGGAATGAATGTGGACAGTCATTAGCCTTCTGGAAATCGTTACTTACAGAAACACAAAGGGGTGACACGCCTGTTAATTTTGGACTACAGCCATCTGAAAAAAAAAAACTAACAAAAAAAAATCTACAAAATAGAGGACGGTTAAAACTGTACTTATATTGAAACTTGTCAAGTCACGGCACTCCAAAGCGCTTTACAGCATTTCAATTAATTACACACTACATGGTAGCCACAGCTGCCCTGGGGCATGCTGACACAAGTGAGACTTGTGTACACACCCTGACCGATGCCCCTAGTCAATCATCAGTAGAAAGGACAGGACTGAGACAGCCTCCTATACCACTGTCACCCATTACTTATAACATGTGAAGGTGTATACATTTTCACGTGTCTCACACATGGTGCTGGGTTTATATATAATGTCATGCAAAGACATGTGAAATTCCTTCATAGCTCAATTGGGCAAAATAGTAAAGTTGGAAATTTTTTTATGCTAACTGAACCATGATAAGAAGCACAGGCTTCATTTCTTACCTCGTTCCTTACTGCCAAAACTATTTGGACATCACTTTATTATGGCGATCTTCAACAGACTCTTTGGCTTAAAAGTTTTTACCAATTTGCTGTGTTCGGATCATACCTTGATGGGGAGTCTGGAGAACATGTGATTCAAATAAAGTAGATGTGTGTTGATCAAGATGGCTGCAAGAAAATGTTACCTAAAATTTTCCTTATCTACAGTCAGAGCAAAATGTAAAACATTGAAGAAATGTAGCTGTGACAGATAAGATAAGATAAGATAAGATAAGATAAGATAAGATAAGATAAGATAAGATAAGATAAGGGAGGGAAGTCCAATTAATTTACAAAGTTCACTACAGCAAGGACTTTCATCTTACATTACTATTCAGGGATCATGAACAATAGTAAAAATTAAAAAAAAGCCAAATTAAGCCATTTTCAGGGTGTTATGATGAAAAATCTTAGCCGTCAGTTTTCAGAATATCATTTTTGCTAGTGGGTAATCATTTTTTGCTGACTCTGTGCCTATCAGTTTCCCTCAGCTTTTCACTTTAGTTAGGAATCCAGTTTGTGTGGGTTGTTTGTGTGTTTTTCTCCACCACCAGGTGGTGCCCTGTCCTCGTTGGGCCTCCCTGCACACCTGCAGCTCGTTGGATCATTACTGGAGGAGTATTTGAGCAGTGGGCTGTCACTACTTCGACGCCAGAGTGTTTGCCAGTTTTGGGTACTCTAGCCAAGCAGAGATTAGCTGAGTCTAACCTAAGCTTTGTTTCTCTGAGTCTTATCTAGTTTTTGTCTTTGCTCTTCGGCAGGAAGCCTTCCTGGGTAACTGGATGCCTGGACCTTCTCCCCCTGGAAGGATTAACTGAGTACACACTGAGCAGGGGAAAATCTCCACATGATACATTCAAGTCCTCATCGGAAATCCAAGTGACAGTCCGCTCCTTTACTCCTCTGGGTCCAACGCTTGTCTATCTGTCCGCCCTCCAACGAGTTCCCTCTTCTCTGGATTAAACCCCACAAGTTGGATTCAAGGATTGACAAGAGCCCCCTCAAGCGTGAGTCCCTCTCCAGTAATATTCAAGCCTCAGTCAAATTTCCTACGGTCCCTGAACTTATCACTGTGATCTCCCCTTCAGACTTTCCAGCTCCGGTTCACCAGTCCACTGAGTTCCAGATCCCACGTCTGACATTCATCTACATTTAATAAATCTGTTAAACTTTTTCTCTTGGTCTCTGAGTGGTTCTCTGCCTGTGGGTCAGATCGCTTAAACCACTCATGACAACTTTGTGTCCAGAGACAGCCATAATGTATCCTGTTAACTGGACTCAGCATGTCACTGAGCTAATAACCACCTGCTTCAGCATTCATAAGCCCGTCAGACTTTCTAACCTCTTGCCAGATCCTCCAATTGTTTACCAATACTCATGTATGTATTTTGACATATTCATCCCATTTTTCTAATTTTATCACATCAATCTCGAGAACGCTGTCTTTATGTATGAAACCTTAAAAAAAGAAGCTAATGTACTGGAAAGCACCCGCCGTCATCTGAGGTAGAAATTGTGTCATGCTGTAGGCCTGTTTCTGTTTCACATGCTCTGGAAACTTTTTTAGTTAGCATTGGCGGTAACAGGGAAATAATGAGCGAGGAACAATGACTATGATTAATTCAAAAAAGTTTTGTTCCAACCTCTATATATATATTAGGATTATACATTTTAGGCTCAAAAAATTAAGCTGTACAGCGCAGAAATGGAAACAGATTTGGCACAACCAGTTTTGTCAAAAATGTTTCCTCTACTAAAAAAATACTTTTTTTAAATTTTATTCTTTTATGTTTCTCTATAAATGCTGAAGTAATCTTTAAGCGTCCCTTTAGCAGGGGCCTGCAGCAAGAAGATCTGGGTTCTATTCCCGGCCCGGCTCTTTCTGCATGGAGTTTGCATGTTCTCTCTGAGCATGCAAGGGTTCGCTCCAGGTACCCCGGCTTCCTACCACAGTCCAAAAACATGAGTGTGTGCATTAATAGTTGTTTGCCCTGTTTGTCTCTGTGTTGCCTTGCGATGACCCGCTTGGAATAAGCGTGACAAAAAATGGATGGATGGATAAATCCCTGGCAATAGAGCATTAGTGCGATTTTGTCTTCTGGTTTCCTCATGATAACAGATCTGTAACAAAGAGTCTAAATTATACACAAACTCTATGGGTGTTTTCACACAGAACACATTTCAGGCGTTAAAGATGCTTGAACGGCGAAATTTAGACGTGGCATCAAGCACTGGTCAAGATGCTTTGATGTTCTCTGGTTGTTTATGTGCTAGGGAGCAGCTTGGTGTGGCTTACTTTGATGTGTCGCTGAAATAGTTTTAACACATTTTTAAGTGAGAAAGTACACTTCAAAACATCATCTGTGCAGCCAGTTCATCACAATTATGATCTTACTAAAATATCAGATTCTTGTTTGGAGCGCCAGACCTCCAGGAAAGTGGCGCTGGGAATCCCCACTGAAAGTCTGTGGGGGATTTCCCGCTGCCATTCGTAGAGGCTGGAAGTGAACATAAAGAATTTTTATGGCTGTGGTCAAAACTGCAAGTAATAGAATATGCAATTGAATATTTTTTGTCGGCAGGCATTTATAGTGAATTTGGGAATTCATAAACTGTGTCACCATATTTTATAAAAAAATGTTTTTTATGAAGTATTAATGATCAGAGCTCATTTACTTTTCTTTGTACATAATATTTCATTCTATTTCATTCTCCCAGCTTTTCTTTTAAACCTTTGGAGTTTAACTCTTTTATATTAAAGCTATATGCACTGCAAAAACAATCTAAAAAAACTTAATGTAATTAAGTGTATTTACCCTTAATTTGAGCAGGTAAATGAGATGGTTTGCCAACGAAATGAGCAATTTTACACTTAAGATATTTAGATAATATGCACTTGAAATAAGACAATGCAATTGTGTTTTCTAATTTTAAGTTGTCTTGTTCCATTGGCAAAATGCCTCCCTTACCTCCTCAATCCAAGAACAAATGCACTTATTTTAAGAAAAAATGACTTATCTAGATTTGGATTTTTTCCAGTGTGGGATGGCCTCTGGACGACACCCCATAGTCTTTGCATGTAAATCATATGAGTAATAAAGTAACAGTATTCCTTAACAGATCTGCAGCCCTGCAAGGACAGATCGAATATGAACATCAAGAACATAATTGTAAGAATCAGCTGAACAAGTATTTTTCTATTGGGTTTTCAATGCAGCATCTCTATTTGCAGTTATTAAAAGACTTGTTAAGGAAATGAAACCATTGTATCACGTGCCTTCTATGCATACTCCACAATTATTGATTTTTAGTTTGTCATGAATTTCATTTCTCTTTTTAGTAAAAAAAAAAAAACCCTTCCTGCCTGTCTTGCTGCATTTATTTATATAAAAATACTTCCCCATGATGTGTTTTATAATAGTCTCAAATACCAAAAAAAACATTTTCTATTAATAGAATACTTGAAAGTTTAAGAGTGGAGGACCTGAGTGGAATTTAGAGTGATGTTGTGCTGCTGCTAAAATATATTTAAATGAATATGAATCAGATAACAATTTGATTTAAGAAGAGCCTCAGACTTACAGCGGACTGTGCTGAGCCTTTCCACCGTTCAACCACAGCCAGAGTCCCTCCTTTTTGCTGTCTGTTAGTCCGACCCACAGGAAAGGAAATTTTGTGCACTCGCTCATAATTTCTTGGAGAAAATCCTGCATTTTAGGCAAAAGTTTAATGTCAGGCAAAAAAAGAAAACATTGCTGACAATCCTGTGCAAAGTCTCAGTTAAAGGCAAGAAATGTTAAAAGGGAAGGAAATATTTGGAGAATGACCAGCAGACAGTTCTTAAATTCTTTTTTAAGTGAATATCTGTTACCCTGGTTTCTATATAAACTTGACTGATTTTCTTTATAATATATGAGGCATCTTCAAATGCTTCAGTTACCATCTCTGCAGAGTCTTCGATTACAACCAGACTGCTGTTGTGTTGCTGGCAGAACTGATCGCTCTCGTTCCACTGCCGGTCATCTTGGAGGCCGACAGAGAAAAAGTAGCAGTGATTTCTCCACCACAGCCAGCTTTCAGGACACAAACCACACCTGGAGTCTGAAGACAGGAAAGACACAGACAGAACCGCAGATGTAACCACAGAGTACAGTCACCGAATGCAGAGTAATGTTGATATTTGATGTATTTACTTTTGTGTATCATGGTTTTCTCAAATTTGAACAGGACAACGATTGTAAACTCACCTTGCGTGGCAGAGTGCAGCATCTTTTTCAGGTCACGGCTCCTTCTTTGACACTGCTGCAGGTTTTCCAACAGCTTATTTAGAAATATTTGATTCTCTTCTGGTGTTTTCCACCTGGCTGGGATATGAGTGTGAATACTTTACAAAACCTAAACTCTTTTTATGTTCTCCTTTACAGAAGCAGTAACAGATGGAGTTCTTCAACGCATGCATTTATAACCTTTTTTAATTGTATTATCTGCACAATCTTGTATTTTCCTATTATTTAAAATAAATGATTGAATTTTGGCAATGCATTTTACTAATTTACTAAATTATTTGATGGAATGACAGATTGTTTTTATAATAATTATTATTTTCCTCTACAAATTCAGTTCAGCTTCATTTAGTATTTATATAGCACTAAATCACCAAATATAATATTGGTTCAACTATAACTATCTATAAGCTAAATCTTTTTAGGAGCACTTAGAGTTTACCACAGATTTTTTTATTATTATTTTTAAACTTTTATTTTTGTTTTTTGTTGCGCCTGTAGTTTCAGATGTAAAAATATCAACTTACTAATCTGCATTTTGCACAGTGCTGCTTTCGGTAAGGGTGTGGGCACTTAACACTAAAAGCTACCCTTCACTGGCTTGCAAAGCTTTTTAGCACCAACCTTAATGATTCTATGCTGTTGTTTTTGAAAGAAGGAGGAACTGTGTTGTTTTGCATGAGCCTACAAGCAGAACACTGAAGTAAACCAACCAGATGGTTTACAACAGAATTAAAGAAAAAGTATTAACATCTAGCTCTTTAGCTGACTGTCTGGAGCAAAAGAGGGAGGGAGGTGTCACATCAATAAGATGGAGAAAAAAGGGTAGGTCCGTCTCTTTTTAAGAAACAAGCAAAGGAGCTTTCTGTTGCCTGTAAGAGCTACTGTGATGGGGGTGAGGAGTGAGAAGTATTCACACACCCTAAGCTGTAATAAACAACCAGGACTACATGTTAATTCTTTCTGTTTCATATGAAGAAGGCCAAGGTAATTGATCAAAAGTACATTATTACCAATGCCTGTTGTTGTCTAAATAAAGAAGCCATCCAAATGTTATCTACTGATGAAGGAAAGGGATTCTGAGCTGCACAGTGGGTAGCACTGTGCCTTGCAGCAAGAAGGTTCTAGGTTTGATTCCCTGCCCGGGTGTCTTTTTGTGTAGAGTTTGCATGTTCTCCCGGAGCATGCATGGGTTCTCTCTGGGTACTCTGACTTCCTCCCACAGTCCAAAAACATGACTATTAGGTTAATTGGCTTCTCTAAATTCATTTTAGGTGTGTGTGTGCGTGTGTGAATGGTTGTTTGTCTCTGTGTTGCCCTGCGATGGACTGGTGACCTGTCCAGAGTGTACCCCGTCTCTCACCCGTAGACAGCTGGAGATAGGCACCAGCACCCCTCATGACTCCAGCAGGGATAAGTGTGAGGGAAAATTGATCGATGAAGGTGAAGGGATTCTATTTCAGAATATACTAAGACACTAAGAAAGTAATCAAAGGTACCAAGGTTGGTTTGAGATGTAGCCAATAGCAATGTTGAAGCAGGGGAGGGGTTAAGTTCGATTTTTACAACAACAACACTTACATTGAATTTAAGAACATTTTAAAGGAATAAGTAATAATCACACATAGTCTTTAAAGTTATAACGACACATAAAACCCATAGCATGTCACTTCCCTCTCTGGTGACAAATGAAAATTATTGTGGTTAATTTCACAGTAAATGTCTTACTTATTGCTCCTTTAACTCCTTTAACTAACACAACGCTTAAATATTTATAATTTATAATTCTACTTACCAAATAGGATAAAGGATAAGGTGACTGTGGTCACCAGTAATATTGCTGCTATGGCAACGACCCCTCCAAAAATCAGCTGCAATTTTTTGCAGGATCGTGTATCTGTAAGCACAAAAATAAATTACTTAATTATTTAATTTATATATATATATATATATATATATATATATATATAT
>NW_015150646.1:1040733-1060911 GCF_000732505.1 Cyprinodon variegatus
GTGTTGTTCAGCATGGGGGTGAGTAGAAAATGAAGGCTAATCATGTTTTGGGTGTACTATTCCTTTAAGATGATAAATATACCCGTTATTTTTTCTACATCGTTGTGACATTTTGGCGATCTCGCAATCGCTAGTTTGTTGGCTCTGCGCTGCCGTAGCGCAAAGATGTCTGCCTCCATGGCTGCGAGACCCGCTCCTATGTAATTATAAATAACGAATTCTATGGCAACGCAAATATTAAGGTTAAGAGGCTGAGCTCGTAGATGATGATACATAACATATTTATGTATAATATATTACATTTCTGACTGTATATCCCTGTAATTATTACACACTGTAGCTTTAATCTGTTGACGAAACTAATTTTCTGCATCTAAATTGTCCCCTTCCCTAGTGGAAAAAGAATACGAGCTCTCAATACCAATTAGGTGTAAACCAGGGGCTCTGGAGCTGGCCTAACAAGAGGTAGGCTCTACTTACTCCAGACTGAGAAGAGTCTGCAGCCATAGTAGGAACTGATTGGCTGTGGCCAATTGTTTACCGCTGGAGTATAAAGAGTTGGTGGTCTTACTGAGAAAGTTCAACACACATAAAGGCCATGATCTAAAGAAATGTAACCAAGAGGAAAAGCCTGCTTGAGCTAAAGCAGAACAGTGATTTGAGTTTAGAATTGAAACACAAATGGTTTGGCGTTGTTGTCCACAAGTGCACTACTCTGGGTCAGGTACCAGGGGTAAATTCCCTACAGACACAATGGAACGAAGGCCACAGTAGGGGCAACTTTGGGTAGAAGCTGCAAACCACAAAACGTTCAGTTAAAATCTGCAAGATGGCTAAGAAGTAGCAATGGATGATGTTCCAGGCTTCTGCAAGTCAATGATTGTACACACTTGTTGCTGCAAGGCCCTGTTCTGGGTGTAAATCAGTAAACATCACTTGCTGAGGGACTCTGGAAGAAGCTGCAAGGCATCACCAGGCAAAGTAGAGCAATTTTAGGCAGCTATAGAAGCAAAAATGTAGGCGTCCTGCTACACAATCTCAGGTAAAACTGTGTAGCAGGGCTTTTGGTTTAGGCTTTTTGATAAAGCTAATATTTAGAGTGGCTCAGGTTATCCTGAGCTATCTATATGGTGCTATAGACTTAGACTGCTGGAGGACATAGGAGACACTTTTCAAAATTCTGCTTTGGTGTATCTCTATTCCCGAAGTCTGGAGTATCTGTTAGGTCAATCTCTAACTTGATGCCCTCGGATCATAGAAGCTTCATCTGGTCCGTTCCTGTTTGGCTGTGAGACCATCCTGGAGAAAAATATCAGATGTGCTGCTGCCATTAAAAACTTTTGTATAGATGTTGTAGCTTGGTCTGTTTTTCAGAGTAATCCTGTTTCTCTGACTGGGACTAACTTGATCTGCTCTCTTTCATCCTCTAACATGGGAGCTGGCTCTGAGCTCGTCTGCCTGGCTGTGTGTTTCCTATCGTCTTTCGTATCTCTGCTTCTTTTTTCTTTGTCTGCTTCTGTCTCCTTGAACCCCAGTCGACCTCAGCAGATGGCTACTCACACTGAGTGGTTCTGCTGGAGGTTTCTTCCTGTTAAAAGCAATTTTTCCTCTCCACTGTCACTACATGCATGCCTGATGTGAGAGATTGCTGTCGAGTCAATGAGTCGATGCAATCAGCTGGTTTACATTAGATAGAAAACTTTGAACCAATCTTACTGTATGTTCTAGTTGTATTCTCTCTGCAAAAGTGCCTTGAGACGACGTGTTGTGAATTGGTGCTATATAAATAAACTGAATTGAATAAAAACCTGGTAATGATGGGATCATGTGGGAGTTTTAGCATTGGGTCTAAGTCAGAAAATGGGACCAAATTAGCTGTGCAGGGGATCTGCGCTCTCCAAGTGCTTTTCAAGATGTTTTTCTTTTTAGTACTGTCAAAACAACACTGCAGTATTTCCTGCTATCAAACCACAATTTCTTTGCACCACCAGTTTTATCTTTATCTTTTTTTTTTTTTTTGATGTTCAAAACAACAACACACATACTTGCCACAGGATACAGCAAAATGTTCCACATGTGCACTTACTGTGCCCCATGCTAGTCTTCTTAGAAGTATTTTTAGAAGACAGAAAAAAATGCAGATTCCGGCCCCTGTGGTGATGATAATATTCTGTCTATGTAAAGACAGTCCGCAGCTCCTTCTTAAACCAGTTAGTAGAGATTAGATGTATTTTAGAGGTTGTCTTCATTTTAGTTGGTGGGTTTAATTAGGCTAAAAGGGAAAGATAACCTGTTGGTGTCCAAAAAGACATCAATATGTGGACTTTAAAGCCAGAGGTAAGTATACACTGACAAAGCCGCAGCTTTTAGTTGGCAAAAGAATAAAAGGAGTCTTTGTCCGTAAACATACAGCGCCTGATGTACCCAAACAAACACAAATATAGATCTAGAAGTTGCTGAGATGAATTCATCACATACAATGAAAAGTATTTTGGATGGTTTAAATCAGGATTACTAATTTGACCTCTTGTTGTTAAGTTAGTAAAGGTATGGGATAGCTATGGATGCATGTTGTGGCCGATTGCATTGTTATGATTAAGCATTAAGAAGTAATTTGTTTTCTCCTGAAAACCCCATCTTTCTCCAACAGAGGAAATTATAAAGCTTACCTTCACATGGTGCAGTTTTTGGTGATACCTCTGTGCTGCCTTCTGAAGCCATCTGTTTCTTCAGTTTGACTCTGCATGTGTTTAGACTTTTCCAGTCTTGCATTCACACATTAAGAGCACACCACGTGTTTTTTTTTTAGTATGGTAGTAAAAGAAAAAAAAAAAAAAAAAACTTTGCATCAGTGGCAGTTTACAGAGGAAGAAGCCAATGTGTGAAAAGCACACGCCTGGACTATGAATACAAGCTTTTTCTTAAACTCTGGAGGATTTTTGTGTAGGTGTGACATGTTCTCATACAGCTTTTTAAATGTACAAACAGCTTAAAAAAAAACGCTCGATGCAGAAGTTTAAATAGCTTACCATACATTGTGCAACCGATTGAATCATGATGGGGCATTACCACTGGGGTGTTTTGCAGTTTGAAATCTTAATTTGTGTCTAAACTTCAGCTTTCTGGTGGATTTCTTAAAACGTTTGTTTGAATGGGTTTCACATAATTCTCTTTCCTCCAGTAATAAAACCATACATGACACTGCCGCTACTTTACATTTAGATAATGTCTTTTGGCTCATTAACTTTACCTACCTGTAATGATACACAGTGGGAACAGAAAGTATACAGACACCTTTAATTAATTTTCCCCCTTTGTTTCATTGCAGCCATTTGCCAAAATCAATAAAGTTAATTTTATTTCTTACAAATGTACACTCAGCACCCCATCTTGACAGAAAAAAAACAAAAATGTAGAACTTTTTGCAAATCTATTAAAAAGAAAAACTGAACTATCACATCATCATAAGAATCAGACCCTTTGCTCCAGTATTGAGTAGAAGCACCCTTTTGAGCTGGTACAGCCATGAGTCTTCTTGGGAATGATGCAACAAGTTTTTCACACCTGGATTTGGGGATCCTCTGCTATTCTTTCTTGCAGGTCCTCTCCAGTTCTGTCAGGTTGGATGGTGAGCGTTGGTGGACAGGCATTTTCAGGTCTCTCCAGAGATGGTCAATTGGGTTAAGGTCAAGGCTCTGGCTGGACCAATCAAGAATGGCCACAGAGTTGTTCTGAAGCCACTCCTTTCTTATTTTAGCTGTGTGCTGAGGGTCATTGTCTTGTTGGAAGGTGAACCTTCTGCCCAGTCTGAGGTCCTGAGCTCTCTGGAAGAGGTTCATTTCCAGGATAACACTGTACTTGGTCGTATTAATCATTCCTTCATTTGCAACCAGCCATCCTTTCCCTGCAGCTGAAAAACATTCCCCTAGCATGATGCTGCCACCTCCATGTTCCACTGTTGGGATTGTATTGGGCAGGTGATGAGCAGTGCCTGGTTTTCTCCACACATACCGCTTAGAATTAACACCAAAAAGTTCAACCATAGTCTCATCAGACCAGGATAATCTTCTTTCTCATAGTCTGGGAGTCTTTCATGTGTTTTTTTTGGCAAACTCCATGCAGGCGTTCATATGTGTTGCACTGAGGATAGGCTTCTGTTTGACCACTCTAACTGGTGGAGGGCTGCAGTGATAGTTGACTATGTGGAACTTTCTCCCCTCTCCCTCTGCATCTCTGGAGCTCAGTCACAGTGATGATCTTTGGGTTCTTCTTTATCTCTCTCACTAAGGCTCTTCTCTCATGATTGCTCAGTTTGGCTGGACTACCAGATCTAGGAAGAGTTCTAGGAAGAGTTCTATCCCAAACTTACTCTATTTAAGGATTATGGAGGCCACTGTGCCTAAGAACATAAAGTGCTGCAGAAATTCTTTTTCAACCTTGGCCAGCTCTGTGCTTTGCCACAACTTTCTGAGCTCTTTGGGCAGTTCCATCAACCTCATGATTCTCGTTTGCTCTGACATGCACTGTGAGCTGTAAGGTCTTATATAGGCAGGTATGTGCCTTTCCTAATCAAGTCCAATCAGTTTATTTAAACACAGCTGGACTCCAGTGAAGGAGCAGAACCATCTCAAGGAGGACCCGAAGAAATGGACAGCATGTGAGTTAAATATGAGTGTCACAGCAAAGGGTCTGAATACTTATATTTCAGTTTTTCTTTTTAATAAATTTGCAAACATTTCTACATGTGTTTTTTTCTGTCAAGATAGGGTGCTGCTGAGTGTACATCTAGAAATAAAATGAACTTGATTTAAGCAAATGTCTGCAATGAAACAGAGGGGAAAATGGAAATGGGTCTGAATACTTTCTGTACCCACTATATGTTAGGGTTGAAAACTTTAATTACAGGTTAATACGAGTTGGTCTTGATGGATTTATTGAGGTGAGCCACATGCTTTATACCGGTATTACTTTAAACAGTTCTAAAGATTTTCAGATTTTGTCACAACCTCTGCTGGGCAATCATCAAAACCACCCATTATATAACAGTTCACTTCTTTAAAGCTGCTGAAGATAACCTAAATGTGTACATTTAAACGTTTTAGCCTCTAGATGTGAAAAGGTAATATGGATGTGCTTCAAAAGATCCAAAATTGTAAAAGCAGTAGGAGCTGGTTTTGCAAAACATGGACTTGAAGGGTGTAACATGTCAAATCGTTTGTTTTTTTCTTGTAAACATGTTGAAACCATTTTCACTTTCCCTATAATACTTGATTTTGCGTTTTATTTAAATCTAATACCATGTGTTTGGGGTTTGTCAAACTAAAATGCATATACAGTGTATACTTTTTGGTTTATGATAAAGAATGGCAAAGTTTGTACTTTGTACTTGGAAGACACGCTCGTTTCTCTGTAATGGGTGGAGTTATAGGATCATGTCCGCATATACAAAGCAGTCGAATTTACATTGAATTTGCTTAACCTGACCTAGTTATGTTTATTTGTTTTTTGTGAGCAAGGTTTGCCATTAAATCCAGAATTCATATAAAATAAAAAACATTAAAGCTCCAAAGTCCTATTACTGTCAAACATGGGCGGTTCTAGACAGGAGCCAAAAGGGGCCACTGCCCCTGTAGAACTGGTCCTGGCTCCTGTTATGGCCACTGTACCAAAAACATACAGTGCAAAAATAGAAACATACATTAGTATTTTTACACATAAGTAATTTTTTTTTATTGGAATAAGTGCATGTTCCCTTGATTTGAGCAAGTAGGTCAGACAATATGTGAAAGACTCCATTAACTTATTTTGAGTGCATAATATTTAATCATAATATTTTTAATTGGAAAAATACTTATTCCTTTTGTTAGATTAGCATAATTACTATCTCAGTTTAAATGCAAATACACTTATTTTAAACAATTTTTACTTTTTTTTTTAGATCATTCTTTGCAGTGTGATATTAAATACATTTCTTATGATATTCGCAGAGAGAAGAGACTGATTTATCCCTTGGAACAATTTAATAGTTTGCCTTTACAATTTACTTTAAATTATTCAGAAAAGAAAGTCAGGTTTAAGCATCATTTGTATTAAGATAGGATCTAAATTTTCATCTGTTAGATCGGCAGTCTGCAAACTTAGCTTTGCATTTATACTACATGATGCAATCTTGCTCCCCCTCCAATCTATTTAGGGTGTTTGTCATTTTGATCCCTGCCCCCTATGAAAAAACACTGCTCCCCCCGTACATTTCAGGTTGAGGAGTTTCTAATGATATTAAATTAGAACTAAAAGATCAAACTAGACAGGCAGAACAACCAGAGGTTGGGTTAAGCAGCGCTTCTAGTTGGGCTCTGGTTCAGTGCTTCGCTAAACAGCTGCGGATTAGAGGTAGGAAAAACAGACATAAAGCTGGAAAGTAAGGCATAAATGAGTTATAAATAACACAAAAAGGAAATATGGTAAAATGGGGGCAGAGAATTTTCTAGAAAAGTGGTAAATACAAAAAACCTTAATAATTAAAGAATGAGAAAAAAATCTCTTAGGTCATGTTGAACAAAGCAGACATTAGCAACAAAAAAAAGCATTTTATATTTTTGCATTTCTTTAAAAATACATAACATTACCACATAATTGTGTCTTAAATGTTATTAAAGCAACATCTCTACTCAGAAACAATTCAAATGTTGATTATATATTTTTATTGAAGCAAAAATGATCAATCTATAAGTAAAAAAAAAAAGTGCATTTTATTTTTGTCCCATTTTATTTTAAATTAAATGTAGAGCCAAACATTTATATATTTGACTGAAGAACAAATGAAATCGCCACTACAGCTTGTGTACCAGAATTTCAGTCCAATGAAAGCCTCTTAAGACAAAACAAAACAAAACAAAAAAAAAACAGATGAGAACAACAAGTTTTTATTAGCTAATACTAACTAAAGACAATCCATTTATCAGGTCCTGTCACATCTTTATAAGAAAACAACCGTTAAGATACTTTTCAGGAACAATAGTTCCTGATTGCAAGTTGTTTTGCCCCAAAGAGATCTTTGGTTTGGTGTTTTAACAGAAAAAAGCTGAAATTAATTTTCATAATGATTTTTTTCCACATTAAACATTTTAATCATGTTTTAAATTGTCTTATAAAGTTGTTAGACATTTTATCAGAAACCCTTTCCATTATCATAAGGCCTTGGGTGGGGTCAGTGGATGAGGGCAACATTGATTTTCAGAAATGTCAAATAAAAAAACCCTTAACAATCAGACAGGTTTCAGGTATTACAGGAGACAATCCCCCCCATTTAACGACAATCCCCCTCTTTAACGACCGACCTTCAGAATCAGAGACAGGTTTCAGATATTACAGGCGAACAATAAAACCAAACGACCCACTCGTCGGTTTACATTTGCATGTTTCCAAGCAATACAAGGCCTCGTCTATATAAAGACTCAAACTCCAGACATTTGAATTGAGAAAGCTTCCTGGAGAGGTGGCAAAACGTCTTCAAATCTTGGAAACCAAGTCCAGTGGATTGTTTTTTAACTTTTACGTAAAATTAAAAAAATAAATAAATAATGAGATCCTAAATTACTCTAAGATACATTTTCAAACTTCTCTTTTTTTATCAAATGAAAAAAAAAAAGAAAATAGCGCCACCCAGTGAAGAACAAAATATTTAAAAATGCAAAACTCCAAACCAACAAAGATGAGCATCCTTTAGACTTTAGCCATTATACTCCAAAACTAGATAGATCTACCAGGTTTTCAGCATAAAGCTATTTGGGCATCAATATTTCAACAAAGCAGTATTTCCCATCTATCCAGCAGTAATTCTTTAGCATAGATGCACTTAGGAAAATTGAGAATTTAGAAAGCAGCAGTAGATGTTCACTAATTCTGGCCGGCTTGTCAAGTTACATCTGAGATTTTTAAGATTTGCTACATTTTATTTTTTTATGAACCAGAAAGGATCATATTAAACATGCAAGCTCAGATATATTCATTCAGTTATCTGTGATTCAACTGCCTACAACCAAATGGTTCTTACTGTTACACTTACTATGTAATGTTATTTAGAAAATATATTATTATAGTTCATTCTAGGAATGTGGTTTTGATCAGGAAGAATCTAATTTTGCAAATGTAACAACATAGAGGAGAGTGCTTTTAATAAATGTAAAAACGTCTCGCCATAGCCCTCTGTCTATAAATGTACACATTAACTCAGGCAACAATCTTCTCCTTCGCCATCTTTGTCTCCTTTGCCACTGTAGCGTTGTTTCTTTTTCTTCTCAATTTTCTTTTAAATTTTTTCATTAAAATCACTGGTTCCAGTGGGGTGAAATAAGCACTTCCCGTTGCCATGGTGACTCGTCAGATCATTGCTCCACCGATAATGGCTTTTCACTCTTGTTACGCACGCGCTTAACTCTGAGTGGCTCTACTTAGAGTTTATTGAATTAATTCATAGCACCTGTTGTGAAACCAAAAACTCAGAGTTCCCGACTTTAGGCTAGATCAATTTAGAAATGTGGATTTGAATCAGAGTTTGTTAAACCTGCTTCATGAAACGGACCCCTAGATAGCATCTCTAGGTATTTTTCTTTGGTGGAGCAGCTGCTATTTCTGTTTAAAACAGGCTGCTCCTCTCTGTGGTTTACCTATGATATGTGATATGAAATTAGTAAAAAAATATAACGTAAATAGATGAATTGCTTTCCTGATTTGGAGATGGATTTAAGGCATAGAGAAAGCTATTGCAGAGGCCCCACATCTGCCTGCTTTAAATATAACAAAGGCATTAACATGATACAGTTTGTTCACTGTCCTAAATCAGTCGTTAGATAATCTAACCACTTTGAATTCCATCAGCAGCACTGCTAACACTACCATGTTGTTGCAGTGGGTTTTAAGTTTAATAGACTCACATTATTTTTTAATAACAAATTTCTTTTCAATGTGTACATAAAACTCCTCTGTAAATGATAGAAAAAAATATCATGAAAGTAAAATAAAACTAATATACATGTGGAGTGTGTTTGGATTTTTATTGTTTTTAAGACATTGTACAGACCAGAGCTTTATGCAGGTCAGCTTGAACCGTTCTACATGTCTGGATGGATCATCTGAATGGGAATTGGATTTAAGGTGCACGGTAGTAAGAGATTATATATGTTGTGAATGGGCGCTGTACAAACTGAAGGAAAATTCCTCAGAAAAAGGCTAAAGATCGGATCAAAGCTATTTAAACAGAATGCTCTACGCTTTAAAAAAGACCTTGGCTTGTTTGGAATATGTATAAAAACTATTTGCAAACTAACAGAAAATTATAAACTGTTCAGCTTTTTCTTAACAAGTTCCTCAGTACTCCATAACTAAAGGTTCATGTTATCATTTAATGTTTCTTACCATGTCTAATCCTCAAATAGAGTTTCAAAAATCAAACTTTAAAACTTCCATAACATCTTTAAGTTGAGCTGCCCTTCTGGAGTTTATAGTAAACGTGTTGTCCCAGCTCTTTCTCAAAATATTTTTTCATCTGCAACAGAACACAGAGACACAGCTCAATATTTTGCCCAGCAGACCTAAACATAACTTAAAACATAAGTTAAAACATAACTGGGTAAAACCTAAGTTACAATTAACCAGACTTAGTGTTGTCTGACTTACATCATCAAATACTTTATCCCTGGTTTCGCCTTTGTCACAATACAGAGTTGCTTCTGAGGAACAGAGCATTGACAGATCGATTTCCACTGGATCCTCAACTGTGGGAAGGAAAAACAGATGATGAGGAAACTAAACACCTAAACAGACTCTCATTCATGGGACAAATTTGCATTTACAGAGACATAAATCCAGGCAATGGGTAAGTGTGAGAATGGGATGCTTTTAGTTTTACTTTGTCACGAGGTTCGGAAATATGAGCATTTAGTCAAACAACCCTTTTAAGGTCACGCAGCATGTCTGACCTTTGATGTTCCACTGTAAAAGGTTAGAGACAGTTGCTTCCTTATTCAGCAGGATGACATACCATTTCACAAAGCAAGGTACATAGAAATATGAAGGTGTGAGTTTTGAATGGAAGTACTGAGCATCATTATCATCCCCCATTAGTGTCTGACCACACAAATGGACAAAATACCTTAAAGGTATAGTCAATAATTGTCAATATTGTCAATTATTCTGGTGATATGTTTACGTAAGGCCGTCCAACGTGGTCGTCCCCATTTTCAATTACTGGTGGTGAGTCTGACATAGTAGAAAAATGGCTAATCTTCTTTTGGAAAGTAAGCTTGTACGAGCGATGCAAACAGCAACTTGTGCTTGCGCATTCTCTCACGCGTTAAAGAGGCGTTCCCTCTCAGGAGCGGGTACAGCGTTGTACATGCGCATTCTTTTTAAAAGTGGAGAGGGAGGGTTTTTTCAAAAATTAGCGAAAATTCTCCACTATAGCTTTAAATCACAGAAAATATGTGATAGTTGCACGGAATCTGCAGATAATATATACATTAAATCCTGGATATGATGGAAATGGGAGAAAATAAAACAGATTTAAATATCCATCCATCATTTTCTGTCATGTTGTTATACAATATCAAATCTTAAAAATCTTAAAAATTGGATTTTGTGGTTTTAACGTGAGAAATCTGCGAGTTTTCTTTGAGGCCCATGTGGCTATAATGATTCTCACCCGTCGTCCCGCTGCACTTCGCCGGTTGACTGGTCGTGTTGTCGCTCAGGGTGAACACCTGAAAGTTGTAGGTGCTTCCTGACTTCAAGCCCGTAAACTTGCAGTGGGTTTCATTGACTGTTTTATTATTATCTGTGTTCCAGAAATCCGACTTGATGTTGCAGATATATTCACGTGCTGATGAGTTTTTTGGGGCAGTCCATGTAAACTTGAGGGAGTCTTTTGTACTGTTGAGGACCTTGGCGTCAGTAGGAGGAGATGGGGCTGAAAAGAGAAAGAGACACTTAGGAAAGTTTTTTTTTTTTTTTTTTTTAAACAAGAAACCTTTAAAAGTAAAGTAATAATCATCTGATATCAGCATATTAATTACGCACGTCTTTATGATCTAATAAAGTAAACTCACAGGTAAAAATGAAATTTGTCGTGTTTGGACTTCGCAGATTGTTAGTGACGGCATAGACGTCCACGGTATATCTGGTAGCAGTTTTCAGATCTTTAAATGTCACATTATATGCTGTTATGTTTTTTTCTTGGTCTAGGTGTCCACTGTGTGAAAGCACGGCTGTGAAGTTTGAAACCTCTCCATGTTTAGAATCAAAGCTCCAATTGGCTGAAACCCATTCAGGACCTGCTGCTAAGGTCAGATTTGAGACGGGTCCTGGAGCTGTTTGAGTCAGAAAGAATGGTTAATGTCAACAAATTAACCATAAAACAGATTAAATAAACAACTGAAGAATTAGAAAAGATGTACCAGTGTATGTTGTAAAATGTACAGTGGCTCCGTTCAATTTACAAATGCTGATGGCCGTCACATTGAAGTTAATCTGTTTTCCATTTGGCAGGCCCTTCACCTCAACTTCAAAAGGTTTGGCAAGGAGATCCTTCGGATAAGTCACATTAGCCTGCAGGTCCAACCTGTTATAATACAAACACACTTGCATTACAGAGAGAAAAGGGCTGTGTCCAAATGTCCGCCCTAATCACTATGTAGGGCACTATATAGGGGTTACGCCATTTTAGATGAGTGTCCGAATGTCTAGTGGATGAAAAAGTAGTGGACTCTAAATTTCCCAAAATGCACCTTGAAAAGTAGTGATCATCCATGGTTACTAGACAAGTAGATATATCCTGAAATGCTTTGCAAGGAGAGGTCTCCTTGCAAAGCATTATGGGATTTGCTGCAACAGCGGCCTGTGATACTACATGACAGCGGTGACTAATAACAAAGATGGCGGAGGCACCCTGCAGGGAGGTGGTCTCACATGACCGACAGGGAGCAAAAAGTACTGATCACCTGTCCGCATGGACTGAGTTCGCTATAAAGTCCGCTATATAGTCCTTGCTCTGTATAGTGATTGAGGGATTCAGGAGTTAGCGCGGACATTTGGACACAGCCAAAGACTTTTGCTCAAGCAGCTACGACTGAGGTGACTAAAATAGGATTTGCTTCATCATGGTGTATGCAGCGGATGATTAAATTCAATGAAAATACGCAACAATTAAACAACCAAGTTGACCTGAGCCTTAAGGGTGAAATAATGATAAGAAAACCTAACATTTAGTGCTTTCCTTGACATTAACCCCTTCATACATACAAATTTCTATCCATGGCTTTCACTTCGAATCCTGTGTAATTTCCCTCTGGCGGCTCCCACTTGAGCTTGAGGTGTGTGTCACTGTTATCAAACGCTTCCAGCTTGGACACCTTGCTGGGACCTGAGAGAGGGGAGGGAGTCAGAGAGGAGGGAGAGAGTGGACAGGTGGTTATAAAACAGACAAAGCCTCTCTGTGAGGTTAGTGAATATTATCCCAAATAAGAGCAGGCAGCTGTCATGGTTCAGGTAAACTGAGGCTAGAATTTGCCTTTGCTGATTTGAATGTCAGATAAAGCCTAAATAGGCAAGGACTTGGGTTTATATATCATATTTCCTCTACAGGCCCTCTGGTAAGGTCAAAGCAACCAAAACTATCAAGTTGAAGTACTCAGGGGGCCAAAGCTGTTTTTAGTTTCTACATTTTTTTTTTAACTCAAAAATGTAGCTGTGCAGTATTTTAATGAAAAGAACAAAGTAGTCCAATTTCTGTCAGAGAAGAAGAAAGATCTATACATAATTGTAGATTTTAGAGATAAATCTTTGCATGTAAAAAAAAAGCAACAACAAAAAAAAGCTAATGAAGTCCTTTTTTCCCTTTGTCTCTTTGAGTGTCTTCATTGACAGGGACAAAGCTCACTACTTGTTTTGCAAACTTTAACAAATATTGTTCTTTCATTAAAAATGTATATATATTTTTTTGTATTTGCTTTTAAAGGCCATAGACAATGATGTCTGTCTGGATTAATGCATTTCTTGTATTTAAACGCTAATTTAGAACCATTGTTCTCCTGCTCTTTTTTTCCTCCATGTGCAATGTTTTGTTATTGTCGTGTTTAAGGATTGTGACAATGAAACGTAAAATAACATTTCTATGAAAATTAATGAAATAAAATGCAATGTCTTTAATAAGACTATAAGCCATATAATGTTTTACACTCTACATGAGAAAGTTTCATCTGTTTGTGTCTTTTTTCTTAAGTTAAAGGTATAGTGGAGGATGTTCCTTTTCTGGGTGGATCATCAAAATAAGTGTTCCTCCTAATTATCACTCATTCTGTTGAAATGTTTACCTAAAGCCATCCTAGGTGCTCGTCCCCATTTTCACTTAACAGTGGT
Source organism: Cyprinodon variegatus (assembly GCF_000732505.1). Taxonomy (NCBI): domain Eukaryota; kingdom Metazoa; phylum Chordata; class Actinopteri; order Cyprinodontiformes; family Cyprinodontidae; genus Cyprinodon; species Cyprinodon variegatus. Next base: position 1,054,144 of record NW_015150646.1, read on the forward strand.
GAGTCTAGTGGAAAAATCCTTCTTTTGGAAAGTAAGCTTGAATGAGCGATGCAAACATCAACTTTTAAACAGAGCATGCACAAAGAGAAATGGGCTTATGCATGCTCTCGCACGGGATTAATAGGCGTTTCCTTTATGGGAGCGGGTATAGGGTCATGCATGTGCATTTTGTTTTAAATTGGAGAGGGCGGGCCTTTTCAGAAATTTGCAAAAATCCTATCTTATACCTTTAAAGTTGCACCACAGTAATTGAGGCTTATTGAAAGGCTACAAATGACCCCTGAGCCAGAACTTTGGACATCCCTGCTTTAAACAGATGGACACACAGCTCAGCAACAGACGGTTTAAATGAAAAGTGATGTAAACTTACTGGTACATTCTGATATAGTGGCGATATCGCTCCACCTGGTCCTGTCTTCCACCCCGGTGGTGACAAAGAAAGTGTAATTGTTTCCCTGTGTCAGACCATCAAACACCAAACTTTCTGCAGTTATGTTGTCCTTAACGATTGACTCAGTGTCTACATAGTTAGAATGAGCTGTAACTTTGAAGAAGCCGTAGTTCCCTTCAGGCTTCTTCCAAATCAGAGTGACAGTTGTTTCTGTATAATTGGTCACAGTGAGGTTCTCCACCTTCCCAGGGACTATGAGGAGGAAACAAACCCACAGTTAGGCTTTTCAGGTTGGTATTACTTATTAAGTCATATCAAGGCTACGTTAGCTGTACTTCAAGCAGTGTTATGCTTTTTGTAAAGCCTAAAAGTTCTCATTTAACCAGTGCAGCAGAAATTTGTTAAACTTTAGTTTTTTAGAAAAGCAGAGGTATATTTCTGGGGTAGCAGAAAGCAAAAGTGAGAGCGCAAAGCAAAATAGATCAGAGTCTGTGGCAGCTTTCACCACTCTGACACGTGTTCATGAAATAAAATAATATTTAATCTGCTTTTTAAATCTACAGGCAGCTCCTGCCCTATAAAGACCTGACAGTGAATAGTACATTTTAAGAAATGCATATCATTATTTCAAACAACCACAACTTTCAGATGTAAAAAGAGAACAAAAGGATTTAATTTATATCGTTTTAAATTATGCAAAGGCAAAAAAAAACAATCAACTAGCACCTGTTTAAAAAAATGAAGTAAATACAGCGTGTACGGAAAGTATTTAGACCCCTTTAAATTTTTCAACTCTGTTTCAATGCAACCATTTGCTAAGTTAAACTTATTTCTCATTAATGATGTTTCAGTTTTTCTGTAGTAAATTTGCTCAAATTTTTGCATTTCTCTTTTTTTTATGTCAAGATGGGGTGCTGAAAGTACATTAATGAGAAATACGATCAACTTTATTGATTTTAGCAAATGGATTCAATGAAGCAAATAGTGAAACATTTAAAGGTTTTTAAATACTTTCTGTACCCACTGTATGTAGTTAGATAAGAAATGGTAAAAATCTACATCTAGGGGATTTATAAACAACAGTAAGACATGTTTATATTTCCAATGAATGTGTATTAAAAAGGCATGCAACAAGATAAACACTTTTTAGCTTAACGCTTTTAATTTTTCACACCATACCTTTGTAATTTATGAACATACGTCATAAAAACTTCATTTAATTCAAATGTAAGGTTAAAAAGTTTGGTCAGCAGATGCATCGCCTGCTTTAATGAGCTACTTACTGGTGTAGAAAGTGCCGTTCTGTGGGTTGAGGTCCCTGCCACACTTCACAGGAAACACTTGGATGTCATAGCCTGTGCCTGCAATGAGACCCTCAAGGTCATAGCTCAAATTCTTGAGGGTTTTGGTAATATTCGTGTCCCCTTTAGCAGAGAGCACCACTAAGCGATAGCCGCTGATGTCACCAGGCCCCTTTTCCCACATCAGAGCTGCAGAGGAGGCTGTGATATTGGATATGGTGACACTCCCCATGAAGCGGTCTGAAAGGAAAAGAAAAAACACAGGGTCAGCATGGTTTGTACTAAAACTGAAATCTCGATTACAATGCAAGTTGTATTTGACAATAAAGATAAATTGATAACAAGGAACGCCCACTTGCCCTAATATATTAAGATAAATAACAAAAGTGCTTCTATAAGAAATCCATTAAAAGAACTCAGAAAGCGAAAGAAACATGTTTTTTTTTGTTACAGCATAAACTTAGAGGCATTAATGCTGAAACACTTTCATTTTTTACTTTTTTTACTAAGTTTTCAATTGGCTTTTAACCTTTTTTCCAACTTAATTTACGGTAGGTAATATATCATTCAACGGTTCATGTAATTGGTCAAATTAACATGTACAGCCACGCAGCAGTATCGTTGCGGGATGACTGGATATACCAGTTGAACATTTTACTCTTTAAAGAACTAGGTATCTTATTTAAATTAATTATTTTGGTACCACAATCCCTGCTTTGATGCATACTTCAGAACACTTAATTTCTTTCAAAGTCTAATTCTCATTAGAAAAAACGTTTCAAGAAAATCTTTAAAGGATTTATTGGCTTTATTTGCAAGTTTATAATTTTCAGATTTCTGCCATGAGTCCTAAAGTTTTATACTGCTCACGTGATTATTTTGTGAGCATCAAGCTGCAGAGGCTAGAAGCTGCTTTTTATCTCAGCCTTACCTTCATAACAAATGGAAGGTAGCTTTTCCCAGCATTCCTTTTCAACCCAAGGCCCAAACCTGAGTATGACCACACAGGAGTTTTCAATGTAGTTTTTATTATTCTCTGGAATGATGGGCGGCAACATAGGAGCTCTTTCGCATGTTGAAATGACAGGCGGCTGCGGCGTGGACGACCAGAGTGAGTGCGAGCTCGTGGTGTTTCTAGGGTCACTGGTGCCCGCATCGCTGTTCACTTCAGTGTTGCTTGCACTGGTGCCCTCATCGCTGGTCACTTCAGTGTTGCTTGCACTGGTGCCAGCATCGCTGTTCACTTCAGTGTTGCTTGTTACCATTGATTCTGTGTTTGAACCTGTGGAGATGGAAAATCTAGCTGGTGGGCTGGTGGTTGTACTGTTGGGAACCGGGCAGGTGCAAGAGCAGCTGCAGCAGTCAATCTTTGGCAGAGGGGATTTAAACACCGGCCAGCCAGGGTACCAGTTCTGGAAGAAAAGTGGATCCCCGTTGGCCCACCCTGTCCAGGGCGTATCGTTGTTACTGGTTCCTTTGTAGTTTATATACTTGCGAAGGCCAATCCAGTGGTCGGAGTTGGCCATTTTGGAGACGATGTGGGTGTTTTCTGGAGTCAGAGTCACCATCTCCTTATAGCAGACCTAAGCAGACATGACAAAACAGTCAATTTATGTAACTATGTTCTAAAATGCCAATCATGAAGGCTAGGATCTGAATATAAGGAAAGATTGAGATTTTCCAGTCCGAGAACCTGAGCTAAATCGACTGCGTGGTGATAACTACACAAAATCCCCAACGCCAAGCTTAAGCTTCTGAAAGGTTCTGTTAGTTTATGTTTACAAAGTCAGATCTCTACCAGGATACCAACCTGTTCAAATGAACTTTACTCATTCTGGTCAGAATTAGGCCAGAGGCTTTTTGATCAAAACAAAAAAAATACAGCAACTTGCTGAGCTCGACTTCGTTAACATCAGTGGCTCAACATGTATATATTTGAATCTGCAATTATAAATGCATCAATGTATAAAATCAATAATTGCTTCAATCTTTTGAATCAAAATCTCGTTTAGAAAAAAATATAGAGGTTCTAATATAGTTGTTTCGGTTGTTAGGATAATTATCATTGAAGATGTGTGAGTTTATTGCACCTTGGTATTGGCTGTCTGTTGCGTGTCAGAACTGATGTTTTAATCTAATAAGGACAGTTCCTCTGTCTGGATATAGTTATAATCTTCATTCTGTACGTGGCAAAGACTTGGAAATGGAATGAGAGCGGTGTCCTTCGCTAAGAACAAAGTGTAATACTTTGATAAGGCTGGAGCCATGGATGTCTAATCATCTGCTAATGATGTAAAATAAGAGTATGTGGCAGACTGGAGGTGTAAAAAATGCTTTTTAACTGTAAATCGGGGCCACTTCCATAGAGGTGAGCCCAGAGGGGAACAGCTGCCTTCTGTAAACACTAAAACAATGTCTCTGATCTGAGTAAGATTACAATTTCTATCAGAATCTGTTGTTATGTCTCTTGGTTATTTAATACATGTTAATTATGAAATCCTGCTCAAAGAGTTCTTTAAAAAGAACCGGAGAGATTGAGTGTCATGGGGCATACACAGAGCCCATCAATAACACCGTTGTTTTGTTTTTTTAGCTGGGCTGAAAAGCCTGAATCATCTATTTAACCAGGTCTTAATCCAAATGGTTTATGCAAATGGTTTGTTCTTTTTTGTAATGTGTGTGAGATAGCAGACCAGCATAATCCTTTTTACGTAATAACAGTTTTATACTATGAAATTTTCAAGCGTTAACAATTAATGTTAGCTAGAAATACTGGCTTCATAATTTATAGACAGTCAACATATTCCATTGTGTAAATGGAAGCTTCTCTTGTCACTGTAAAGCATGTAGTGGATGAACAGAGGTTTTAACTTTTAAGCCTCCTTTGTGACAAGTTTCCGTCACTAGTGAATGGGAAAGGTGTGGTCAGGTCCTGACATCAGCAATAAAACTTTCTATTGGAAGTTTCGAACAGACTTAAATGCTTCCAATTGAAATGACTGATTTTCTCTTCTTATTAGAAATTATTCCTTTCTTGCCTTTTTAAATACCCTTTCTGGCTGAGCAGCCTAAACAAAAATTATTACATCCCTTAACCTGCAAAGCTAACATTCCTCTTTTCCTGTCTACATCATTCAAATCAGCTGCTCAACAGAGGGGGTTGACTTTAACCCACCCATTCCTTTCTTAAAGAATACTGCTTCCTTCAGAAACACCAGAGTACAGATTTTATTATTGTTGGGACAAACTCCTAATGCTCCTTTAAGTTATGAAAGATTGTGACCTTTTATAAGCAAGAAGAAACTTAATTTGGGTTAAAAGAAAGGAACGATATGAACAAATATATATATATATATATATATGAACAAAAATAATATAATGGCAGCAGGTTGCACGCAAATCCCATAAAATCCAAGAAATTAAAAAAGCAACAATGACTAACCAGTAAATGATGTCACACTTGAGAGGAGGAAACTAACAAAAGGTTAAATATCAGTAATCTATTACGGACTCACCAAGTGGCCTCATCTTATGCTGACGTAATAATAAAATTTAAAACCAATGCAGACCCATTTTCTGTTGGTTGGACAGCTTTTTATATTAGAAATCCCAGTATTTCAGACTTTGTGATGCCAAGAACTTTGGAAGAGAAACACAGAAATGCCCACAGAATCACAAAACCTCCACTATGCTCAATAGAGGCCATAAGGTTTCATCTTTAGTTTTTTACATAAGACACAGTAAATGACTGACCATTTTTCCTTACTGTAAACTGTTTTTTCTTTCCTTCTCAAAGATTAACCTGACAATCAAGTGAAAAACTAGTCAACACTTCTGTGGTTTTATTCTTTGGGAAACAAGACTAAGGTAGCAATAAAACCCTCACCTCCAGATCAAGTTTATTATTTGCAATTTGTGGACTTTAACCAGCTTTACTCCAGGAAGATTTTTAAAAGTCCAAGCTTTTTTTTAATGACAGTTACCTTGGCTAAGATTTGATCATCTACTAATTCTATATGCGACTAGTCAGCAGTTAAGACATACACTACCTAAAACCTTGAATTTTAGAATTTCATCAGATTGACCTTCTCCACAAATATATTTGATAAAAGGATGTCTGTGTATCTTGCCGTTACCAAACAAAACTGTTATATAAACACTTAAATTTTGCCTTCATCAAACCATACTAGACTTAATACAAGTGTTGCGACAGATGAACCTAGAAAGCTTGATGAAACGATAACCCAGGCAGGTTGGGTTCCACATTACTTCCTGACTTAATGCCAGGTGTTATTTGGCTTCTAACTCAAGCCTTCCCAAAAATTAGCTATCGCTGCCCTCGTTTATGGAATAGCCTCCCGCCGCACATTAGGGAGGCTCCTTCCCTGCTGAATTTTAAAACACGGTTTGAGACATTTTTATTCACTGGCTTTTAACACTTACAGGACTTCGTTGTTATGACGTTTATTTAGTTTTGTTATTATTGCCTTATTTTATATTTTAGTGCTAAAAATGTAAATGAGATGTTTAATTTAACCATCTAGTTCAGTGAAGTAAAGGCGTGCAATTAAAAGGTCTGCTAGAAATCTCCTGTCCAGGGGTGATGCTGAGAAACTAGTCCATGCATTTGTTGCTTCAAGGTAGGACTATTATAATTTTTACTATTAGGAAGTCCACAAACTGTAGTTAAAAGTCTTCAGCTGATCCAAAATGCTGCAGCCAGAGTTCTGATTATAATTAAAAAGAGAGATCATATCTCTCCTATCCTGGCTTCTCTTCATTGGCGTCCTGTTAAACCCAGAATCGAATTTAAAATCCTCCTTCTCACATATGAAGCCTTAACCCTTTAAAGCCCGATCCAAGAATAAAACAAAACAGAAAGTTACTTTTTTTTTTTGGTTTGAAGTCCTTATTTGGCCTTTTAACAAAATATGTAAAAAGAAAAAACAGAAATACATTTTTGATATTAATAATTTATTACTACGTGATAAGTCAATATTATTTTTTGTGTAGTCATCTGCCCTCTGTTATCAGGTATATCTGATTGTGTACAATAGGATTTTGAGCAAAGTTTTT
>NW_015150646.1:1061407-1077961 GCF_000732505.1 Cyprinodon variegatus
CAGTTTTTCCTCTCCACTGTCGATACAAGCATGCTTAGAGTGAGGGATTATCTTTGAGTCAATGAGTCGATGCAATCAGCTGGTTATCCTTAGATAGAAAACTGAAAATTTGACTGTATGATCTGGTGAGCTGTAAAGTGCCTTGAGATAACGTGTTGTGAATTGGCGCTATATAATAAACTGAATTGCTTTCAGTCTCGAAATTAAGAAAAGATACCAATGGAAACATATTTATATGGTCAGTAGTAGTACATTTCTGCAGTGCAATAACCAAAGTCGACTACTGTGCAGTCTTCCCTTAGCTCTCCACTGTGTAGATATTTTTATATCTAAGGGAAACATTCTGGGTCATTAAAACTTTTTTTCTTCATGCCTTTTTGCACTATATACTATTTCTATATTGCCTGTTGTATTTTATCTTTAATGGCATCTTGCTTTAACTCTTTGTACTCTATATAAGCTACTGGAACCAGAATTTCCCTGAAGGAGTAATCCCAAGGGATAAATAAAGTTGAGTCTAAGTGTAACAGACCTCTGGTTTCCTTTTGGATGCAGCATGCAATCCTACAGAACAGACTGGTGGGTAACATCATATGGTGCTGGAATTAACACAATCTCCTAAAAGCCAGACTGATAATCATTCTCACTGATGGCGTCCAACTGAATAAAGTCGGACGCCAACAAACTTAATCATAAGGTCCTTTTGTACCTGGCAGTGGTTCCTGGCCTGCTCCCAGGTGGTGTTGTGGGAAATGGTGAAGTACTGTCTTTCTGCAGCCGTGTACACCAAAAAACCTGAGAACGAACAGGGAGATAGAAGCCTATTTGTTTTAAACCACATCAATCTCTTTCCGCTTTTCTTTAATAGCATTAATATATAGATTTAAGTTTCTGGTTCACTAGCTAAAAATGCTTATAAATATGCAGATTACTAACACTACCATAAAAAACAATCAAAGAATGATACTCACCCAAACAAATTGAGATACACAGCTTATGCGTGACTGATAGGCATCCCATGGTGGGGTCCCGTTTGTGGAAAGGCTGTCAAATTGTCCCTACTAAAAAGGCCCTTAAGAGCATTAACTTAAACAAAGCAGTGAAATTAAGAGAAGCTAAACTTCGACAGATTGTCTCTCTACCAAACCTGGGCTTAAATGTTTCACCTCGCTGAGAACAGAAATTATTTGTCACAAAATGCCCCAGCAACATCTCCGCCCACAGGTAATAAATATGACACACATCACAAGGCTCTATTCAATCCAAAATACCTTTGGACGTGGCTATTTTGCATTTATATTCTAAACATGCAAATCAATGAAAGGTTTGCACTAACAAAACACAACACATTGAGACGCAAGACGTTTATTTCAATTTAAAGCTCAAGTGTAAATAGCAATTAGTAGAAAAATACATGAAAATGGTGGAATACAGAGAAACAAAAACAAAAAAAATTCTGCAGAATTAAATCCCCAGATAACAAATATATATAATAAAAAAAAAAAAACAGTAATGACACCAAAAATGCCTCTGGTTATTGTGTTTTGGCAGTGTTTATGTCAAAGTGGTCCTCAGTCATTGATTGGTCACATCAAACCAAAGTGCCAGAAGTGGTTTTAATAAGAAAATAAATGGAATCTAATGCTGTAAAGATGCAGTTGAATCACCATTTTTAAATACAGCTCAACATCGTTAGATATTTTTCTTCTGTATCAAATGACAATTTGTTTTATAACATGGGCCATATTCTAACTATGTTTGTATAAAAAACAAAAAAAAATAAACCTTATGTTTAAAGGGTGATCCAGCCAACCCGTTGTTTACTAACACTACTTTAGACGAAACATAAAAAATGAAATTTAGAAGATTAAAAATAAAAAAAACAATTACAGTTACTAAAACCCATCTAATACATAATTATTTTTTTTCCTACTAAGAACATATTCTGATAACTGGGCTTTATTTGGCTTGAGGCACTGAAGAATCCAACCATAATTTTCAAGATACATTTTATTTCACCTGGTTACAGAACAAATATTGGTTGAAGTCTTTTAATAGAAGTAAAATACTGCCTGCAAAACCCAGCAGAACCCAACTGTTATAAGAAAATGGCAGCGAATCGTTTGAAACAAAGTAAAAAAAACATGAACAGCTTAAGCTAGCAAACAATGATTACCAATTCTAATACAGGGAAAACAGTAAACAGATTCTTACATTTGAATTAAACCCCATGACCAAGTCTGATCCGATAGAAAACAAAAAATTCATCCCCATTAAACGGACGTTTTTAGTATCAAGATTACAGGAAGTATATAAAAATAGAAAACATTAAAAAAAAAGAAGAAAATGAACGGGAGTAGTTAATCACTTTCACTTTGGCCTCGCATCAGCCTCTTTCCACTGGAGGGGGCCGGGATTTCAAGTTTGGGTTTTTTGCCCCTAAAAGAAAAAAAGAAAAAAAAAGAGGAACAAATTATATTTTGCACTGACAGATCTGTGTTTTTTCCTGACAGAAGCTTCTGTTATTCAGATTATTCTTGCTGGGCTCCAACACATTTTAACACATCAGCCTCTAGAGTTCGCTGAAAAGAACTGCAACTAAACTCAAAGGATCAACTTGAAACTATCAACTTCTAAAAGTCCAACAGAATCGTACATTTTCCCAGCATTTGAGAAAACTTTCTGGACATACAAGGACAAAATGTTTACCTGGGTGGTGTATGGCACAGCATTGCCAATGCAAAACAAAGCTGGCTCCTAAAACCAAGACTCGATTTTACTGAATTATAACAGCTCTGTCAAGAAATTAAAGGTAAATGCGCCTTTCAAAATTGAAGCAGATATTTCAGAGGCAAGGATTGTTGCAGTAGTGGAAATTAGCCTTTATGTTGAAGCTGCATAATTTAAGTTTATTTTATGGTTAATGTACATTATTCACTACTTGGTAAATCAAGCCATGGATATAAATGGTTAGGCTTTTGAAAATGCAGAACTACTCAACTCAGAAGAACCCCCACAAAAAACTAAGGCTACGTTCACACAGCAGCCTGAAGTGACCCAAATCCGATCCCCCCCATGCGACCCAGGCCACTTGGCTATATGGTCCTGAATCCAATAAGAATCTGATCTTCTCTATTGCGACCTGTGTCTGAACTGCTAGGTAACATTCATCTGACCTAAACGTCATTAGTACTCAACAAAGGTCACTATTCTGCATCTTTCTACTCGCAAGCAGGAAGAAAAACAACAACCATGGTGGACGTTGATGCGGAGAGTAGCATTTATGGTTAACCATCCTGAAAAGATTTAAGGTTGGGAAAGATTCCTAGATGTGCTCCAGCACTACCATCCATGTTTACTTCTGTAAACACAGAGAACACTTGCTTGTGATGTCATTACATCCTATACTGCGAATGCGGGACACTTTTGTTGTTTGAATGCCATTCACTCAGGAGATCACATACAAGTCGCATATATTTGGAAAGTGAATTTGGAATTTCACAAAAAATCGTAATTTAGCATTAAAGCCTGCAGTGTGAACGTAACCCAAATGGGATCAAAAATTCAATTCCAATGAAAGCAAATTGTGAATTAACATTAAATTAGAGCCTCCACAGCAACCAGACAGACTCCCGACGGACATGGACGACCTCCACAGGCCCCAAAAGTTCTTGCTGAAGAAGACGGCCAGGAATATAAGTGAAAAGATGAGAGGAAGGAAAAAAATTTAATGTGGCAGTCAGAGTTCCTGAATTTGGGAGTTTAAATTAGCTGCACAAATAATCAAAACCCACTTCAAACGTGTTTAAAACATGTATGATATTCTATTTATCGATCTACACCGTAACATGTTTTGCTTTTACAACACTTGTTTTTCCCCTTAAATTCCCCTTCTGCAGTCTCAATGAAAGACGTCATGGTAACTGATAAAGCCTTTCTTTATAATGTGCCATAGTTTAAAGTCCAGAGACGGCTGCCTGCCCTTTATGTAGAGTTGGGGAAATTCCTTACCCCTCTTTGTCCATTAGTTCCAGCCCATCATTCAGGGTCTTGAACCAAAGGTAGCGGTTTCGACCCTTTATCTGCAAACAGGTTAAAAAGGTACAGGGTTAATAGATCATTTTGGTAACATTGCGATGACATCCAGCTGTAGATTTGCAGGCCCCATACTTACAGTAAGAATATAGGTCTCCTTTTCCTCCTCCTCACCGCTGGAACCAGATTTAGATTTCTTGGCACTAGACGCTTCGGGAGCAGAAGAGTTTTCTAAAAAATAAAGACACATCATGGTAAGTGAAGCAGCAACACGGTCCAGTGAACATTAAAAAGATGAAGCATACTCTTTTTCTTGACTGGTTTGGTCTTCATCTTGTTTTCTTCCTCAGTTTTCCGATCGCGACCAGGACAGGCGCAGACACGGACCTCAAAGCACCTCCTGCCCAATACCATCCCTCTAAAGATGTGCAAAAGAGCCAAAGAGTAAGAAAAGTCAGAATTAATGAATCTATTCTTAAAAAATGTATGTCTAAAATATGCTGGACCAAGTCGCTAACAGTTTTTGATTTTTCCTATCCCACGATCCAAATCATGGTTTTAACAAAAATCTAAACTCACTCTGGTGTCTCCAGGGTTAGAATAGTCAAAATCGGACGTCGATTCATCCCCCCCATGCAGGAGCTGTTGCACATGAAGCTGATCAGTATTGTCGTCACTGCTGAACCAACCTGTGAAAGATATAAATACATAAATAAGAGAACTTCTTATTAAAACTGTGCATGACATACAGGGATATGCCGATTTGCTTAAAGAGCCACATTTTCTGGGTTGTGACAACCTTCCACTAACTACATGGATCAGTTACGGGCTTGCTGGAGTTGGAAAAATAGAATTTTTGCTGCTTGACACGCCACATCAAGCAATCCGAGAAGCTGAGCTGATAGCTGGCAGGGAGACAGACACAGCACTGCTGATGCAGATCACTATGATCACTCCTCTGAAAAAGTATAACGCCTAAATTAACTTAAAATGTCAAAACCTGCTGGCAAAATAAAGTCGCCTTCATTATTCTGGTGCCTGCAGTTTGTACAACATACCTGAAAATGCTAACATCTACTTCAAACCGCCATGAGCAACAGCGGAACCCCCCCAGCTTCTGCAGCGGATTCCTAGTGACAGCGCACAACCGGTATGCGGAGAATCTCAGCAGCTCTTACAGCAAGATAATATTTTAAAGGTAGGATGATAATCTTGTTGAACTGACCGCACAGATGATTTGAGGTGGACTTTCTCGTTTAAAAATATATTAAAAAACTACTTTTTATCCACTTATAACAGCAAATATAGCAAAGCTGCTCTCTGCCTTTGAATACAGGAGCAGCAGAAGCTTCAGAACACACTTTACTGGACTTTGGTTTGGCATAAATGATCTAGTCTATCCATTTATCTCTCGGTGTTCTGGAAAGAGTAGCCTATTTTAGCGTAGTGGTTAGTTATGTTCTGCCTTTTCCCCAACAAGCTGAATCCAGTTAAATCTAGATGGTGAACAATTATAAACAATCTGAAAATACCATCTGTACTTTGCCGCTTCTTTTCTCCTCCTTCTTACCCAAAATCTGGGAGCAACAAAAAATGCAACTAATAAATATTGGGAAAAAATGCTTTATTATGTAAAGCTAAAAACATTTTCTATAGATCTGAAAACAAAGCCAAAAAAAAAAAAAAGAAATGGTGGGACTTACTTGTGGGCGCTCATATGGAACGGTGACACTCTGCCTCTTTGTATTGGGGTCTTCAAAATACTGGGCCAGCTGACTCCCCTCCATCCTAATCAAATGGCTGCGATTCTCTGATGCTGAGTTGAAGACGGACGGGGGGTGAAGGGGAGAACAAAGGAACAATTTTCACCTATGCCTAAAAAAAAACTGAAAACAGAACTTCTCTTTTAAAATGATGCGTCTTACCATCCTCGCTCTGGTGATGTGGGCACCTTTTCACTACCTCGGCTACGTGCTCCGTCTTTTTGTAGACCGCAGTTGCCCTCAGAACGGCTCCAGGAGGAGGATCAGAAGAGAGAATGATGCCAACAGGACTAGTTTTTGCCACCTGGCAGAACAGCTTGTTCAGCAATGGAGAGTACTGGAAAAAAATAAAAAGATGGGTCACCATCAGAATAAGATATGTTTGTTTTGATACCCTAAAAAGATCAGAAGGAGCAAACAAAGCCAAAAGCTTCTAACGGTTTTAAAATCTAGGAGGCTATCAAAGAAATGTTCCACCTCTCTTACCATAACCAGAAGTCATTCAAACTTCAGAGCACTTTCTCTCCATCTATTTTTAACCCCTTCTTTTCCAAGGGAAGCCTGTGGAGGAACATGTCCCGTCATGTCAGAGCTCTGCACTGCAGCCAATCTACGCCTCCTTCAAACAGCACAGGACCCACTGCAGGAGGCGGTCTGTTTCAGGCCAGACCACCCCAACTTCAACTGAACCGACCAACTGAGGACGAGAGTCGACTCAGGAAGCGGAGAAACACCAACCAGATTGGTGGATTTTAATCAGGGTCGGCCTCCTGCTCTTAAACTTTAGCGAATCGCCACAATGAACAAGACGCCGCTTGAATGCCACCTAAAGAGATCCAAATGAATGGATTTTGATGCAGTCGAGGTAAGAAAATTTTTTACTGTAAAACTAGAAACTAAACTGGTTTTTTGGTTAAAACATTTTACGTGAAAACTTTAAGGTTTGCTTCCAGACAAAGGGAAACTTTGTACTTTTAAGCAAAAGGTAAATTATTAAGCTATTAAGAGGCTCTGTGGGGCAACTAAGCCCAGATATGAAGAACTGGAAACCCGTTCGATTCAGATTATGTGCTTCAAAGGCACATTTATGCTGATCATCATGTTTGGTTGCACAGGAAACAATTGCACATGTCCCAAAATATTGTTTTTCCTGATTATTTCTTTATTACAAATGTAGCAATAAGCTATATATGTTTTCTGAAACAAGGGCTGTGGTGAGTTAGTACTACTGTGATTTGGAACAGCTTACAGTTGATGTGACGGATTTGGCTGTTCCAGATTTTTCAAACTGCAGTTCCAGGCCATATTCTCCAGAGTGGTCCGTAGTCACAGGGACTAATGATGACGGAGGGTTCACAACGTCTCCGGCTGCCTCAGTCTTTAACAGGAGATCATAAGTCGTTATGTCCCCGTCATCCTAAAAAAAAAAAAGAAAAAGAAAAAATGCAATACAGAAGAGTTACCACAAAAAGAAATAACCAAAATCCTTCTGCTCCTTTAATCTTAAAAGTTTAATCATTGATTACTTTCCTCGAGTACTTACAAGAAAATTCATATGAGCCGCCTCATTCTCATTTGTAATTTCCGGCAGGTTGGTTGAGCTGAAAATAAATAATATGTAAATTTAATACAAACACAAAGTGAAGTGAATTCATTAAATAGCAATACAGAGTGAATAATGATTACTTACACGGATTCCCACAGCTGAGGGAAAGAGTCTGGCAGATCGTCTAAGGTAAAAAGACCCTCTTCCAGTGCCTCAGCCATGGGAAGAGCTTAGCTCTGTGAGGGGATAAACAGAACACTCTTATGAAGTGAACGCAGCTCTAATAAAACAAGTTAACATTATACATCAACAGTATTATTGTAGCCCTACAGCGGCACCCAAAACAATAATTTCAAATAAAAAAATCATAACAAAAATAAAAAGCGTGCATCAAGAGTTCTACATATTTAAGATCCAATCAAAATTCAGCCATGAAACATTCATGTTCAGGTTGCCTAAACCTGAACATGTTGAAAATAAGCAACATTTAGACCCACAAAACATATTTTAACAAGAAAACCGCTACACTGAACAAATACTGCTATTTAATTCATACGTAGTTTTGTATCCTTACTCATTTGTGACCAAATGAATGTCTGAGAAACAGCATACTTTTATATTTTCTGTATAGTTCTCATCTGTAGCACAGCTTAGGATGAGAACAATTCAATATCATTATAAATAGCTATATATTTGTATTCAATAAACAATGACTTTTGAGATCTCAATGTAAATTGCAGTCCGATTACAGATTTACATTCAAGGTTTTTATATAGTAAAAAAAAAAAAAAAATCTAAAATGTTGGAAATGTCACAAAATTGTCTCACGTTTGTACAAGATTCTGTTGTAGGTATTCCAGGCTGTTTAATGCTTTAACTTTGTTAACATTGATACAAACAAATTCAATAATCAACCAAAGTGAATAAATATTTTGTAATAAAACGTTTGGTTCTACACTCCAGGATTACCACAACTAATACCAACACAAAAACCAGTACTTTGTAGTGTTTAATAGTCTTTACTGGAATTTTATTTTTACTTTTCCAATATTCCAATTTGGAGGTTTTTTTTAGTTTGTTGTTCGGTACAATGTGATAATGTAAGGAGGGTACTATAAATCAGCATTAATAATTTTAAAAGAGATTACTTGTTTTTTTGGGGGAGATTGTGATTAGTTAGTTTACAGTTAGTAGTTTGCCTTGGCAGAGCTAAATGTTACATAATTGCCTTTTAATTGTATCAAATATAGGTTGTAGGAAATAAAAAAATAAAATAATAAAAACTGAAAATAGTTGCACATTGTTTAAAAGGGAGAAAGAAAAACGTTAGAACATTTAATCGAGTACAGGGTGAATTAGCTAGGCCTTCCAGCCACCACTCTGATGCTACCGAAACTACCACAAAAAAGCCATCTTACATAACTATATATTCCACTACGCAGTTTAAGGCGAAACATATAACCCTCACTCGTACAAACACCAGCTATATATATATATTTTTTTATCTAAACCGAAAGTTTGCTTTGCATGAATGAGCTAGCATCGTCGTCTTTACATACATTTTCACGCTATTATTCGATAAAACATCACTCTTAACTGCAAAAATACCTACTAAAAAGAAAAGAAACATGTAAACAACAACATCAATTGATCACAAACTTAAAAACAATGCTTTTTTTTTTTTTTTGAATCGCAGTTTTAGTGTTAGCATCGGTGGCTAGCTACGTTGGTCCGACGACTTTCTAACTGGCGACAGTTAGCTTAAACTGCTGCAAAGCAAATCATTAAACAGGAAGTGGGATTAAAATAGCTAATTGAACAAACAGATACTCATATCATTGAACATTTGGTTTAACTTTCGCCCTACCAACAGTGTTGACTCACTGGGGTTCCGTGGAAGCCTTCAATTCGTATATCTTCAAAATATTTTGAGTTAGTACACCACGTTGTTGGGGAATCCCAGTTAAAAACACGAAGGGGGAGGGAGAGGAGTTTATCTCTCGTGTCGTCCAATCACAGAGCGGTCTGAAGAAAAAAAAGAAAAGAAAACGCGACTTCTGATTGGATGAAAGGGTGAAACGTTTGCTGTGCTCACAACCATTACAGCTTTTTCTTTTCCCAACCTTTGAGTTTGTGTAAAACAACATTGCAAACATCAAGCTGAAACCTGAAGTAAAACTAAAGTAAAAAGATGCAAAAAGGTTATCCCAACCTTAGTGTACCATAAGTCAGAAATGTCAGTGGTTTACACCAGATTTAAGGTAGAATTCATGATGTTTTAGTGAAATAGTCTGAATATCAGCAATATGGATATGAAATACCATTTTCAGGATATAAAGGATAAATATTTCGAAATTAGTGTTATTAATTAATTACTATACAAATGCTCATATTAATTTTATTATTTAAATGATTTCATTATCAAGAAGCAAAAACTGTGCATAAAATCTGTGTTTTACTACTTCTGCTGAGGAAGTTATCTTTTAATTGGCATTGGTTTGTGTGGTTTCCAAATAACTAAAAGAAAAATAAGTAATGGACAGATTTAACTGTCTATCAGTTAGAATTCTGACCCTCAAACACCTTTTAGTCTGCTTTCAAAATGTCCACCTCCACTATTTATTATCCTAAATTAGATGCATCTGCATAAAGACACCTGTCCACTCTATACAATCAGTAAGACTCCAACTACTACCATGGCCGACACCAAAGAGCTGTCCGAAGACACTAAAGACAAAATTGTAGACATTCACAAGGCTGGGAAGGGATAAAATCAGCTTGGTGAAAAAAGGTCCACTGTTGGAGCAATCATTAGAAAATGAAATAAGCTAAACATGACTGTCAATCTCCCTCGGACTGGGGCTCCATGCAAGATCTCACCTCATGGGGTCTCAATGTTCCTAAGAAACGTGAGAAATCAGCCCAGAACTGCACAGGAGGAGCTGGTCAATGACCTGAAATGAGCTGGGACCAGTGTTTCCAAGGTTACTCTCGATAATACACTAACCCCCAGATTTGTCCGTCATGGTTTGAAATAATCTATGGAACGGAAGTTTCCCCTGCTTAAAACAGCACATGTCAAGGTCTGTCTTAAGTTTGCCAATGACCATTTCGATGAACTAGAGGAGTCATGGGAGAAAGTTATGAAGTCAGATGAGACCAAAATAGACATGTTTGGTCATAATTCCACTAACTGTGTTTGGAGGAAGAAGAATGATGAGAACTATCCTAAGAAAACCATTCCCACTCTGAAGCATGGGGGTGGTAGCATCATGCTTTGGGGTTGAGGATGTCCGGGGCCATGTATTGTGAGATTTGGTGGAACAGCCTCCTTCCCTCAGTTAGAGCATTGAAGATGGGTCGAGGCTGGGTCTTCCAACATTACCATGACCCGAAGAACACAGCCAGGATAGCCAAGGAGTGACTCTGGAAGAAGCATTTTAAGGTTCCGGCATAGCCTAGCGAATCTCCAGACCTAAACCCAATAGAAAATCTTTGGAGGGAGCTCAAACTTTGTGTTTCTCAGCAACAGCCCAGAAACCTGACTGATCTAGAGAAGATCTGTGTGGAGGAGTGGGCCAAAATCCCTCCTGCAGTGTGTGCAAACCTGGTGAAAAACTACAGCAAACGTTTGACCTCTGGAATTCCAAACAAATGCTACAGTACTAAATGTTAACATAGATTTTCTCAGATGTTTAAATACTTTTCATACAAATAATAATGCTTTGTGATTTCTGGATTTTTTTTTGAGTTTCAGTATATGTATTAAATTAATTTTAACAAGTTTATTAGGCAAAATATCTTTCTGTATGTATATTTGGACAGCCTGCAGGATCAATGATGTGCTCATCTAGATGACCTCTCAGTGTTTTCTGCTACTTCAAATGCTTTGGCTTTGACCTGAACACACACCAGATGTTACACATCTTGATGCAGCTATAGAGGACTCCTTTTTTTTCTCTT
Organism: Cyprinodon variegatus; assembly: GCF_000732505.1. Lineage (NCBI taxonomy): Eukaryota > Metazoa > Chordata > Actinopteri > Cyprinodontiformes > Cyprinodontidae > Cyprinodon > Cyprinodon variegatus. Next base: position 1,072,715 of record NW_015150646.1, read on the forward strand.
ACAGACAGAGTTTTAAGTTTAACTGCAGCACAGATGATAGTCCCTCTGCTCGCTGTTCCTCATGATGAGCCTGATGATGCTTAAACCTCTATCTCATTTCTTGCAGGAAGAATACAGGTGATTAGCTGTGACTGAAAAACAGCCTACTCTGTTAGCATTTAGGTTCTAATGTCTTTTACCAACAAACATTCTAAATATTAACTGGGTGTCTGAGCTGGTTCACTGGTAGGCAGCACAGAGCTTCAGTAAAGACTAGTGATGTCAATGAGCAAAATTAAAAATATAAATATGTCAAAATATTTTTTACTAAAGAACGTCTAAAGTTTACACTAGCATTTATTGATAATTAGGACTTCGTTGAGGGAGAAAATGAAAAATGAAATCGGACAATTCTTATTTTATTTCTGACTTTTCTTTTAATCATAGTTTTAAATTAACTAGTTGTACATTTCATAAATTTATTAATGACTGCACAGTATTTATGTTACCAATTGTTGCTCATACTCTACAGCATTTTTCGTCTTTTTTATTCACTTTTCAGTTCTACTTTAGTGTCATTTCCCCATTGCATAACAATAAAGATTTCTATTTCTTCAATGCTGAATTGCAATAAGTCCCTATCAATCTACATCAAAATGTTAAAAGTGGCCTTTTAAAATCATTACCCCTTAAAAGTGAAAGCATGTTTACAACGTGCTACATTGAATTAATATGATTAAGAAAGTTTAATTTAATTCAGAGCAATAGAGGACTTGCTGCCAGATGCATCTTATATTATTGCAATCAATGTAAACTTTAAAGTAAAATAGATCTTAAAGTAAAGGTTAAAAAATACAAAAAGTTTTGCAAAAATTTGGGCAATTCTTAAAAAAGTTGCATTACATAATCTGAATATATGGGGTAAAAGGTGAGTAATTTATTTTATTACAGATACTAAAATACAAAAAAATAAAATTATGGATGAACCTATCAATTTTTAACAAACCAAATTTTAAATCATTCCCACACCCAATAAATATTCATGCGAAGATTCTGCAGTATTGGATAATGTTTAAGTAAAATTGCATGATTATTCTTTCTAATATCTTTTAATCTTTTGTTGATACAGGCAGGATGATGTCACTCTCAGTCAAATACCTGTTCACTCGTAAGAAGAAGCTGTGGTTCTACTTTTCTGGTGAAGTCAATCCCACGTAGCTCTCTCTGAGCCTTTGTTCTTGTAAATCCCTGTGAATGTAAACCATTGATTAGCTCCACTTAAAGACCCAATAGGATCTTTAAGCTCTAACAAAAGGGCTGATGGAGCCACAGTGTAATCACAGTCCATTTTCCCCCCCTTTTTCATTGAATTTTTATAATCCCAATCAGAATTGTGGCAATGTTCAAACCGTATATAAAAATATAAAAGAACTGATAAAAAAAATGTGCTTTAAAAAAAAAAGTTAAACTTCACCTCTGATTAGAGACTTTGTTCTGCAAGCTCTGTCTGGATGTGTCAGATATTGTGCTGTAAAAAGAGAGAAAAGAACAGAATAGACAATTATATTATTAATTTGGTCTGAACTATGTGTTGTAAGTGTATTGAATGAACTTTTTATTTTATATAAAACAAACAGCACACCAAAAACAAGTTTGTCTCTGGATCTTAATTTTCAGTACATTTAACACGTTAAATCCATAGACAATGCATTTTATTTGAATGTATGTGACAGTCTCAAGCTTACATCGGAGATATAATTGTTCCTTATGTTCCTAACAGAGCACTTTGCTCCAAATCTGCAGGTTTACTAGCAGTTCCTCGAATTTCTTAAAGTAGAACGGGATTCATACGTTTTAGTTATCAGGCTCCTCTCCTGTGGAACCAACTACCAGTTTTAGTCCGTGAGGCAGACACCCTGTTTACTTTTAAGAGTAGCCTTAAAACCCTCCCTTTTGATAAAGCGTATAGTTAGAGTGGCTCAGGTTATCCTGAACTATCTCTATAGTTATGCTGCTATAGGCTTAGACTGCTGGAGGACATGAGGACCACTTCTCATCATTATGCTTTATTCTATAGGCCCCAAAATACTCAGGCGCACTGTGCGTATACTGTGTCCACAAAATTAGATTTAGACAACTTTATTGTCATTTTGTATACACAGTGTATACAAAACGAAATTCCATTAATACTATTTTCAGACAGTGAAAAAGCAGCAGCTTAACAGTGAAAAAGAATATTTCCATTTCATATAGCGCAGCAGTGATAAAATGTAAACAGTGTGAGAGATAAACATGGTGCAAAAGGCATTGATGTGGAAATTCAGAGCAGTGCAAAACCAAAGAAATTATATGGTGCAAAAATGAAGTAGAAAACATCACACACTTTCTGCGAACAGTTGTGACTTCTTACTCAAGCGTTTCAATCTTGGTGTCTGAAGACACCAAGATTGAAACGCTTGTATGAAATGGATTCAAACTTTGAATCCATTTCATACACAGATTGGGGCCAATTCTTAACCATCTGCTTGTTATCACATACAAAAGCATTCAATGTGACCACCGTTTCTCACTGGGCAGTTAATTGTGCAACCCCATGTTAGCGTACATGATCTGTCGGACGTGTGCTTCGAGTCTACATCGAATACATCTTAAGTAAGTGCTGACCTCTGTGGAGTGAGGAACACCTGAGTATGTGGGGGTCTTTTCTCTATGGCCCAATTCTGCAGTATTTGTTTAATTAAACCTCTAACTTTATGTTCTATGCCTTTTCTCTTCACAGTAGCCATCAACACCTTCAATATTAGATGATAAATTTGTGCTGTTGTGTGTTGTCCTCCTACACATAGCTGTGGGCTCAGCTTTTACTGTGATGAACAGTATGTGCTCTCTTTCATCCCTTGCCATGAAAAAGGTCTGAGACCTCATCTCCCTATACATTTTTTCCCCAGACAGAGCCACCTGTGGAGCTAGCATACACAGAGTCTGGTTCTGTTGGAGCTTTCTTCAAAAAAAGGGAGTTTTTCCTCTCCACTGTCGCAGCAAGCCTAGACGCCATGAGGGACTGCTGTAGATACTGTTGCAACAATGTTCATCCATGAGGAGTGTGTCCTGCAAATCAATGATGGGATACAATCAATTGCTTTTCTCTGGATAAAATGTTTTTTACCAATCAGACTGTACAATCTGATTGAATGGTTTCTGTAAAGTGCCTTCAGATGATGTGTGGTGAATTGGTGCTATATAAATAAACTGAATTGAATCGAATGACTTTTAAGCCTATTCAGTGAAATTTAATCCAAAAACACTTTATTAATCCCAAAGGGAAATTAAATGTTGCAGTAACTTTATCTATAGTGTGCAAAATCCAATTTGAGCTTTAAACAGTGTTTTCATTCGATTTCTTCATCAGAATCTTGCATAAAGTGGTATTTTTGTTTAATTAATGCATCTAAGTATCATGAGTTTTGCCGTCTGAGCAGTATCTACATTGAGCCAGGCTCCCTCCAGGAACCACATACATTAACTGCAGCTAAGCAAATGCTCTCTTCCCTCCATTAAGGAGGGCTGATGTGCAGAAAGCAATCTCTCCAGATCCAAGTTACGACCAAGTGACTCTTTTAGCGACTAATCTGCACAGAGAAGTAGTTTTTATTTTTGACCTAATGTCTAAGTCCTATAAATCTGTTTTTTTTGGGCCTCTTTATGGCTAAGGAAGTGGTGTGATATAGCAGCGTCATGAATGAGCAACACATCAAAGGGGACAGGCAGCTACGTGTGAGGGCAAGTGCTTTTTCCTCTGGTTTAGAAGAAAATTACTGCATTTTAAAACTAATTAATATGTACGGAAGAGGATTAGGGCCACTGGAAAAAAACAAAAAGTTAACTGATTTTTAAATATTATTTCAGTTTAATATGGGAAAAATGTCAGACTTTAATCTCAGAATTCTGACTTTATTCTCAGAATTGTGGATCTTAATGTAAATGGGCACCATGAAGGAAGAGATGTGGGAGCACTCGGATTCACTCACAAAGATGTGAGTTGTTTGGGAGGGCCAATAACACATTGGTGAAAAATGAGGGAATTAGGTGGCTTTCTATGCCCGAAGGGTCCCCGGTGATGCTATTTCATTAATGGAAGAGCAGAAGGTGATTAAACAAGAGAGCTAGGTTAGTCTCTAAAACAGACATGGCTACAGCTTGATGCTAACATGTTTGTTAGCTGTCATAATTAATTTAGAATTCTGAGGAAAAAAAGTCAGAATTTTGAGGAAAAAAAGTCAGAATTTTGAAGGAAAAAGTAAGAATTTTGAGGAAAAAAAGTCAGAATTTTGAAGGAAAAAGTAAGAATTTTGAGGGAAAAAGTCAGAATTTTGGGGAAAAAAAGTCAGAATTTTGGGGAAAAAAAGTCAGAATTTTAAGTAAAGTCAGAATTTTGAGGAAAAAAAGGCAGAATTCTGAGGAAAGTCAGAATTCTGACTTTTTTTCTCATATTATACTGGAATAAAATTTTAAAAACAGTCAACTCTAATTTTTTTCAGTGGCCCTAATCCTCTTCCGTAAGAATCCTACAAAGGAGTCCAGTATTTTATTCAGGTGTGTTAAAGCATAGCACATCTAAAAGGCCTACGAGGACTGGGTTTGAATGGGAATCTGTACCTTCTGTAAGGTGCAATCAAAATACCTCAAGAAACAAAAGATGATAGCAGCACGTTAATGAAGTTAAGTATAGCATAAGTTATAGAATATTTACACAGGAGTTGGACAATGAAACTGAAACACCTGGTTTTAGACCCCAATAATTTATTAGTATGATGTAGGAACTCCTTTTGCGACCAATACAGCGTCAATTCGTCTTGCACAGTGGTCAGAGGGATTTTAAGCCATTCTTCAGGCAAGATAGTGGCCAGGTCACGACGTGATGCTGGCGGAGGAAAATGTTTCCTCTTGGTCACAGATGGAAGACGTGGACCAACAATTTGTCATCTTTTGAACTCTGGTATGTCCCCCATAATGTTGTGTGCATTGCAATATTTTGAGCAAAAACTGCGCTCTTACCCTGCTAATTGGACCTTCACAGTCTGCTCTTATTGGTTCAATGTGCAATTAATGAAGATTGGCCACCAGACTGAATGAAAACAGTCCACACTAAAAATGAGAGGTGTTTGCGCCCCGCCTCTCGTCTTCTCGCTCTTCTTCTCTGGTTATTCCGTAAACGTTTTAAAAAAAACAATCCACTGGACTTGGTTTCCAAGGTTTGAAGACGTTTCG
>NW_015150646.1:1078419-1109981 GCF_000732505.1 Cyprinodon variegatus
CCCCTTACAAATGCAGTCCCCTCCCCCATCCCTGAGGGTTCCATCCCTGACATGAGGTCTAGAAGCACAAGATCTATATCCAGCCATTCAGCAAAGATGCTGCTACAAGGCTGTACAGCTTATTTTGGCATTTGACCCATTAGATGAGCCCTTGAATGATATATTAGCCACTGTAAATTAACTTGGAAAAAAAAGTAAACAAGTCAAGAAAAAAAGATAAAAAGCTAATTGAAACGTTGAAAAAGAAAGTTAAAAAGTTAATACGCCTATTTAAGAATTATATTTAGGTTTATAAACTACAAAATGTAAGTGCCAGTATCAGAATTCATGCCTCTAAGGTTATGTTGTACCAATAAAATGTGTTTCTTTCACTCTCAGAGTGTTTTTCATGATTTCTTATAGATGCACTTGTGTTATTTTTATTATTATATTCTGTGTTTCTTGTTATTACATTGACATTCATTTTTGCCATTAAAATATCCATATTGTTTGAATGTTACAAAGGACTTGACCTGGATTCCAATAACACTATTGGCTTGAACGCTTAAAATAGGTGCATTTGTTCTTGGATTAAGGAGGCAAAAGAGACATCTTGCCAATGGAATAAGACCATTTAAATTTAAAATAATAAAACACAATGGCATTTTCTTATTTCAGGTTATCTAATTATCTTTTTTTAAAAGTAAAAATACTCACTCCATTGGCAAACTATCTCATTTACCTGCTAAAATTAACAGTAAATACACAAAATTTAAGAATCTTTTTTCAACTTATTTCTAGATAGTTTTTTTCCAGTGAAATTTCGATTTTCAAAGTATTCAACTGAGTGCCCTATAAAGGGTTAAAGGCTTCTTTGTCCACTCTTTTGTATCACTCAGCTCCATATTCAGAACTCCTCTGTATTGTGTTTTAGATGATATAATGTTATAGGTCATATAGTGTTTTGCCTATTTAACCTTTCATTATAACTGTATATATTTGTGTCATATGTACATAAAGCTAGTTGAATACTTTTTTTTTGCTAAAAAAAAAAAAAACACTAGATCTTCTTAACCTGAGCAAAAGGAAAAAGAAGGTAATTAAGGGGGGTTGTATGCCTATCAATAGTTTTACTGCATCAAATGTTGATCAGTTTGCCTGCTTATTGGTGTTGTTAATATTTTAGCGAGAAATGTCCAACTAGGGGCCTTATCTGTTCCTCAGGTGTTTCACATTACAGTAATGAGCGCTTCAGAGCAAAGGGTTCCCATCCTAGCCACAAGGAGGGGTTGTAAAACACACCTCCCCAAACCAGCTACTCTGTGTTTTAAGGACCATTGCCTTGTTACATCACTCAACTGTGTCCAACAGTTTAACCCAGAATGTTAGGCAGAAAGAAATAAATTGTTTTGAGTGCTTAAACCAGGAGGTACTCTTACAAGAACTATTAGTGTCACTGTCCATAGTACATAGCCATAAATTAGTTAATTGTCTTACCTACCTGCTCCAATCAAGGAAAAATATGTTTTCCAAGAAAAACTTACTTATATTTTAGTTTTCGTAGTGTATGTCATCAGTACAGGGGCCAAGATCAGGTCTACAGGGGCACTGGCCCCTGTTGGCCCCTTTCTAGAACCGTCTACGCTTTGTTTAGTTCTTAGTATCTCTAAAGGAATCTTGCCTTAATTCAGGGAATTAGCATTTACCTATCAATGCATTGTTTTAAATGAACTCCATTTATTCTCCCAAGAAGAGTGGTCAAATATCCAGCCATATTTATCAAAAATCACTCCATCAGGTAGCACCATGATGACACACATTTAGATAAATATCCAAGTACTTTATTTGATTTATCTAAGTGGAATGTATATCTTTGACCATTTCTAGACTGGAGAAAATAAACAATACATTTAAACCACCACACCCAGTTTCTACGATTTTCTTAATTTTGTTCTTTTTTTTTTTTTTTTTTAGTTTTACAGTAATTCCAAATTAAAAGATAAGTGTTAAAACAAAAGAGGAAATGTCTGCCTGGAACTGTATGTGTATTTCTAGCAGTCGGACATCAGAATGCCGTCTCGGTACACGTGTTTGAATGTCAGCACCTAACGACCGTCACGCGACATAAACTGTAGTATGATTTTGAACCAGATGACCCCAGCCATCCACACTAAACTCCCACATCTAATATATATATATGTATATATATCAAGGCCTATATATAGGTCGTGACAAGGAGGACTCATATTTACATATGCTGCTTCTGAAGATCACTAGAGAGCAGTCACATGGTGTGTGTTGATGGTGGCGTGATGTTCTTGGCTGGTTTATAAAACCCCAACTGGTCTCACTAGCTCCAGCCTCCAATTAAAAAGAGCAGAGTGGCGGGGTTTCAGTGGAAACGTATACAGTTGTCAGTGTCTGTACTTGTTCTTGGCTGTCTCTCTATGAGTTTATATGATCTCCTCTGGAATACTATCCTGTCTCTTTCTCCTCCTGGTTGCACACATAAGCCTTCAAACTATGCTGGCAGGGGCTCTTCGCCACCATGCTGATGGTGTAAAGTTTCTCTGCATTTAGTAAGAGTCACACATGACTCGGCTCGGCTTTTAAGTGGAGGGCGGGTCGGGCTGACCTGCAAAAGGGAAAAGAGAAGTAGAGAACAGTGTGCATTAAATAGATGGATGGAAGGTGGGGCTGTGTTTACCCATAAAGATGTTTGAATGCAAACCTAAATACAACCACACCAATGCTCCGAATTTAGGCGCCAGGGCCCAGATTTAGAGAGCACCTGTTGCCTGCTGGGCAGGGGGGGGATTGGGCTTTGTTGAATAGGTTTGACTGACAGGGATCAGCAGGGGAGGGGGGTGATGGTGGAAGGAAGGGAATATGCGACCTCTTTGGCATGTGATCTGAAATAGAAAGAGATTTAACTCTGTTGGGGTGAAAGACAATAGCAAAGACGAGCCCTCATTTGCTGCAGATGCCAAAAGTTGAGTCACGGTTACGTGTATTCAATAGACTGAGGGGTTTTCTTTTTGTCTCACTCGTAATATGTTTTTTTTATCTTTACATAAAGCAAAGTCAATACAAATATGTTCAAAAAGTTCAGCAGAGTATACAGAGTCTTTAAAAGGTATTCATACCCCTCAAATATATATTTAAATATATTTCACAAATGTTTTAAAATATCAAGAAAAACACATAATTATGATGTGAAACAAAAATAATACATGGCATCAAATTTCTTATTTTTACATAGGAAAATCTGAAAAGTATCATACCCTTCACTCTGATAACCTAAAATAAAATCCAGGGCAAACTAGAGTTTCAGAGTCACCTTGTCGGCCATTTAATATTAGTATACATCAGCTGTTCTATTTTGTTTTATTTTATTGTTTGTTTGTTTGTTTTGTTTTTTGGATAGGAGGTGTGAATGTGTTATATTTTTTAGCAGTGTTTAGGGCCTTGGACTTTGTCTATAATGTAATTATTGTTGTTGTAAAACGGTGTAAATTCAACCTGAAAAACTCACAAAAAGAAGGAAGATAATTGGAAGAGTTTTATTGACACAATATTTTAAGACTTTTGCGCTCAGGCATTGGTGGGGAAGACTAACAATGAATTTTACTTTTATTACATTGAATTGAATTAGAACAGGGACGAAGCCCCCTAGGGCTCAAACTACTGATGGAATTGAGATGATATGAAGAACGATACCAGCTGGAACAAGGCGCAGATTTGTATGAACCTCCATGATCAGCAAGCATGGAGCGACAGTGGAGAGAAAAAACTCCCCTGGGGAAGAAATCTCTGGCCGAACCAGGCTCATCATGGCCTTGTTCTGCCAGAGTGGCTGGGGATGCCTTGTGAAAGCCTTATGAGTCCAGTTTACTTAGATGGGGGTAAGCATTGGCATGGAAAAGGAGCTGGATGAGCTTGCGAGGACAGTAGATAAGGGAATGAAGGAGGATTGAATCAGGGTCATTATAACCAAAATCTGACATGCGACCCAACTCATTGGTGTCAGGATGAGCTGTTGACTCTGATGCAGATTGGATTACGAACAGGTGCAGTTGAATGCTAATTAGCTGCTTCACAGACGGATGAGACTGTGATTGCATGAGGGTAAGCGATCCAGTTTACTGGGCTTCATAACACTTAAATTACCATAAAAGTAAAATATCAAAATTACAAGAAATCTGTATATCCAGTGCCTGACTTTGTCATGGCACTGGATATACAAGCCATTACTTCTGTTTGTTAGAAACAAACAAACTTAATTGGCTATAGCCCTATATCACATAATAGCCATGTTAACGTTTTCTAACGCATTGAACCCTACTTGGGGCCCTTGATCAACCAGTACAGAGTCTTGAAATCCATTGCAGAAATTAAATTAAACACTCGATAGTTTTGTTTAAGTGCTTAGATATGTAAAACCAATTATTAAAAATTTTGAAAACCAACTTCTTTGGTTGCTGATCCTGTTTCTAATATTATTGCATCAATGGTTAATTGATGTTGCTGAAATACTTCTTTCCTCAACCAACAGCTTGGTTAATGACTCTCTACTGTTATCATTTTATGGGTCAGAAGCTGAAAAGTTTGGCCATCATCCATGGCCGCGGGAAGTGGGGGGTACTGCAGCCCCCCCTAGTGGGGAGTGGTAGATTAAAAAAAAAGTGTTAAAATACTTAGCACAATTTCTAACTATTTTATTAATATTTTGGTAAATGATTTTGACTTTTATCTATCTTATTATTACATTATTTGGATTTTTATTTAATTTTTGAGGCCTAATCAATACAAGTTAATTACGTTGTCATGGATACGTCAAGCACCCTAGCTGTCACCAAGCTTGCAGCAGCAGACTAGTAAATTTACATAATTTAATGAAAGAAATGAGAACCTCCAAGGGCACCTGAACATTTAGACACCTGTAACCAGACAGGGCACCCTGCCTGTAACTCAAAGTGAGCATGGTGCCGTTGCACACTTTTTATATCTATTCCTGCATTTTAACATAACCAATGTATTTTTGACTGTTATTTTGATCTTGTGTTCTGTGTGATTGATGTGGAAAACTGTTCAATAACGTTTAAATAGGATAATAAAGTAGTTATTTCCTTGTGGTTTGGGTAAGAGGATTTTGAAGCTCCATAGGAGCTCCGTAAAAAGAAAAAGAACCATTGCATTTTATATTTCAAAAGATCAGCCACCAAAGAAAAGACCAACCACATTCAGAGAGGATGTGCAGAACAGCTAAGTAATCCTGGAATTATGGAGGAAAAACCACAGGGATATTCTTCTTTTATTATTACTGATCTAATTCATTTATCTTTATTTTAGTCCATTGAATATGTATAAAAACTTAATTTCCATCACACCTTCCAAATGAAACATCCAGAGAAGTGCTGAGTTCATGATGAGTTTTTGTCAATTGTAAAATTGATTGTAACTAATAATATCATGAATAAAGCTTTTTAGTCCTCCGCCTATTACCAAATATTCACACACAATTTGCATAGGTTTCGATTGCTCTGGTTCCTGTATCAGTGCCAGTAATCTAGTTGTTTAATTTACTTGAACTGCAGAGAACAACCAATGAACAAAGTTGTGAAATTCTTAATTTAAAGTATATTTAAGATGCAAGTAGGGCCTATTCTGCTTTACTTCAATTCTCTAAAAAATCACCAGAATGTAGAAAAGAATTGATATTGTGTGAAAAATGTTCCACATAACTACAGACCCCTTATTGTTACTCAGTAACATATGTGCTATAAAAATTCTACATTTGCCACTTTGTTTCAGTTAAATCCACCAAAAACCTCCAACCTATAGTTGCACCTATCCTAATTTTAACCCTGACAGGATGTCCTGTCCAAACTATTGCAAAAACCTCACCCCAAGGTTTGGTGAAAAGTTGGCAGCCCTGGAACTGGTGATGTCTGTGTTACAATAAAGTAGTGAAACCCAATTAATTGTTTTATTCGTTGTATTTTAAATAGTCCTATAGGCTCAAAGGTCTTTTGTCCAAAAAAAAAAAAAAAAAAAAAAAAAAAAAAAAATCACAGCACCCCCTGTTCAAAAGTACTTCCAGAGGGTTCAAAGGGAGGTTAGTGACACTGCAGTGGCTGGTTGGCTTCTACCTGTAGGTGGGGCCCCCTAATAAAATTCTGCTTTAGGGCCTAATTCATCCTCTGGGACGGTTCTCCGTCTCTCTTTCAGCCAATGACAGCTAAGGTTAAGGCGTTTGCGTGCAGCCGTCCGTCACTCTATCCGAGCAGGACGGACAAGTCAAACTGTACAGAGGAGAGAGGGCAACCTGTGCTCCAGGGCCGAGCACATTTGTTCAACTTTTTTCACCTTTGGATTAAATCTACTGGTTTTGCTTCTTTCTGATTTGGCGGGTTTTAGAGCGGGGCTCTTCTCCATTTGGCACCAAACGTGTCTGTCACCACCTGCAGCCGGGTGCCTGAAGTTGTTAAAGTCATGCCGGCCGGGTTTCAACAGTTGGGGGGAGAAGTAAGCTTTATTTTTATTCTTTGCTTTACAGCTCTACGTTTATTTATTATTCAAGTGCAGAAAAAAGGGTAATTATTTCTGTTGAATCCCTCTGTCAGCGCGTTTCAATTATAACTTTTACGCACATGCGTTATGCGTGTGCGTAATTTCACAGTTTTAGTTTTTGGAAACTAAAACAAAGGGAACGAAAAAAAAGAAGAAATCATGGATTAAAACAAATACAATCAAAGTGAGAATCAGTTTTTTTACGCATTAAACTTTGTATGCCTTGAGTCTGCTGTTAAAGATTCCACTGATTTTCCAACAGATTAAAAAGAGAGTCTGACATTGAGAAGTCAAATATCTCAGTTTATGAACCACAGTGGATATTTTGGATGCAGTTATTTCCGGATGATAAAACAGTTTTTTTTATGTTCAGGTTTAAATCCTGGCTTCTGCTTGTACTTATGGTGAATTTCCACTTATGAGGCATTATTTGCCTTTAAGCACAAGCGCACCCATGCTGGCAAAAAATACATTCTTCTGTTTGGTCATTAAGCCATAGAGACTCAACACAGCAAGGTCAAGACAGGCTGAATTTGATTCTTTATGACCGATGGGGTAAAGTTTGGTCAATGATTCAGAGGAGAGTGTAAAAGAAAGAGATGATCATGTTTCATATGAGATTGCCACAATTTTCTCTTTATCAGCGCTCTCTATACAAATCTCAAGCAAACCTAATGCTTTGTGTTGTGCAAAGATACAATCTGATATAAATTATCGCTGAAGTGTCACCAGTGTGTTTATATTTTCTAAAGTTCTTCTCCTAATCATGGTCACATGATCAAGATGTTTTATGAGGTCAGGTTGTTCCATCATGGCTCCAGAGTTTTTTGTTTAACCAACACCTCTTGCAGGACATTGTGAGGTCAGAGCTGGTAGACGACAACAAAAAATGTATGAAAGAATAACATGCAACCGTGGCTTCAGTGACAGATGTTTTAAATCGTTGAATGATAGTGTCAGTTAAAATCTTTCTGAGGGTGGTGGACCTTTATTCCCCCAAGGTCATCTCATCTGTCATTGCACAGACAGGTGTCCGGGGGCTTGACGGGAATCGGGAGGCTAGTGAAAGTTCAGGCACTTAGCCAGTATAGTCATGGATGTTACTAAAGGGATTGTCTGTGGTCAGGATGAGGCTTATTTATAGTTAATGTTAGCTAGCTGTGTGGTAAGGCATTGTAATTAATCCTGACTGTTTAATTAAAGCTTACATCTCTGTAAACATGCACTCGTCCAGTATGTGTAGATAGAACATGGTTCTGACATAAATTCCCATAACACTTATCAAGGAAGAGTATTTATTCCAAAACCTTAATTGCTCAATTGCATGTCATCCTTAGATGCCTGATTTTGCTTGAGACCAGAAGGTCACACATTGTTCAGATGGAACCATAGAATTTATGAAACTATTTGTAACGTTTGGTACATCCCTGCATGATGTGATTAAATCCTAAAAATGGCTAGAGGGGGCAGGACTGAAGGGCAACACAGAGGACTGATCATGGCAGCCCAGGGGCACTAGAGCAATTGAGGCCTAGATCTACCATATCAGGCATTATCCCAGGTGCAGGTAATGCAAAGAGCCCCCAGAAACAACCCAGCCTCTCACAGCAGGGTGTAAAATGCTAGCAGGAAAGGACCAGCTGGACCAAAATGGCTGGTATAGTGTACAGGAACATCTTTGCAGAATACTAACTGGATACCCCCAGGTCAAAATGGGAGGTTACTACAGATTTGGTAGAGAATGACAGAACAAATATCCCAGGGTCTGGTTGGTTGGCCTAAACCGTTTAGTCTGTTTGTATCTGGAAATCCCACAGGATCTTAACTGGTCATTCTCCACCACCTTGGGAAGTGGTTCCATATTGAGTTTGTATTCTACACAGATGTCTCTGTACTCTATACCCAGCTATTACATTCCATGTATTCCTTTCCTGCCAGTATCTTACACCCTGCTCTAAGATGGTGGATTGTTTCTAGGTCCTCTTTTCAATTTAAACGTACACACACAAACTTGTCTCAGTATCTGAGACAAGTTATGGCCTTTCCATCGACTTCAATTAATTTCGGCAGCCAACCATTACTGGTTCACACCTAACCCTAACCCTAAACCCAGGTAAAGTAAATTCGGACCTTCATCCTAAAAATGATCCCTGACCCAAAACAAGCAATTCATCTTATGAGGTACTGGCATTGGGCCACATAAGGAGCTGTTAGTCCCCACAACATGCTATTCATTTATTTTTTACAAGAAAATGAGCCCCACAATGAATTAATCACAAAGCTCACACATACACACACCCATTTGTATTTGTAGCTCTATTTAGACTTTACATTGACTTACATTTATTTCATTTATCACATGTATGCCTAACACTTACCCGAACCGTGACATAAAGTTAGTTCACAACTTACCTTTGAACAGACTCTTTCTGGTTAAAAGCAGGGGTCTGCATCATTAGGACCAGCCTTCCGTCCCCAAAAGGCCTGTTGGTCGTTAGAGGGTTTGTAAATATACTAAAACCGGCTCGGGATGTTTCAGCTTGGAGTTTGCGAGTTCTCTCTATGCATCCATGGTTTCTCTCTGGGTTATCTAGCATCATCCCACAGTCCAAAAACATGACTGTAAGGCAGATTGGAATTAAGTGTGAGTGTGTGTGTGGATAGTTGTGTGTCTCTGTGTTGCCCTGCTACTGACTGGTGACCTGTTCCCCTGCCCATAGACTCCATAGACATCCAGAAATAAATGATGTCTCATCACGAGGATGTTAACACATTGTTTGAAGATGTAGAAGACTGGACAGTATTTTAAAATTGGAAAGTTTCTATTTATTATATAGATATTTATCTATTTTTATTTTTTGTTAGGGAAGCAATGCCTTTTTCAGATAAAAGAACAATGTTTTCTTTGATAGATATTTTGAGTTGCTGTTTGGACATCCATCCATCCATACATATATATATGAACACACAAACCATGTGGGCACATGAGTAGGATTAAGTTGTGTTTTTGTTTTTGACTGGCTCCATACTAACCTCTCTTACTTTTAAAGGCAGTTGGACGTGTTGGCAAAGCTTATACAAAGTGGAGACAACAAACTTTGACAGACAATATTGTCGACTTGGTAGAAGCTTAGAAAAGGCTCTGCATTAAACCTAGCTCTATCAAATAATCTGGCAGTTAAAGTTATAATGGGTCGTGGAACTTGTGGTACATGTCAATATAGTAAGGAGTTGGGATTTTGACACCACACTAATAAAGCTGTGAAATGCTTTTATGACTTTTTTCATTTTAATTTGTTTTTTTATAGTACAAGGAAGTACATTACTTAAATGATCAACACAATTCCCAGTATTACTACAGTATATAATATTCTGTGGTTAAACCAATAAATTCATTAATTTTCTTTCTACCTTTTCTTGTTTTTTTTCTGCAGACGGTGACTGGAACTCTAGCTCTATCGGTCTTCACTGCTGTTCTGGGATCACTGACATTTGGCTATAACATTGGAGTCATCAATGCACCTCAGAAGGTAAAAAGAAATGCTTCAGTTTACTAAGAATATACAATAAATTAGCCAATTATATTTCATTAAAGGAATGAGAAAAAGGATTAGGATTATTATTGATATTTATGTAGCAATCACAATATCAACTATATCAGATATTGCCAAAGCAATACCAAACAGTGCGTCTGTATGTTTTATTTATTTTCTTCTTCCAAGCAAATTTTTTTATTAATGTGGTTAAAAAAAAAAGTAGATTTCAGAGGAACTAGGAACAAGTTGAATCCTATTAACATCATGGGAGAAGAAATGTAGGTGGTGGAGGATCATAAATACCTTGGTGTTCACTTGGACAACAAACTAGACTGGAGACACAACTGTAAGGCTATTTACTATGACGGACAGAGCAGACTGTACTTTCTAAGAAAGCTTTGGTCCTTCAGTGTTTGCATCAAGATGCTGCATATCTGTCGTGGAGAGTGGGATGTATTCCTCCATCATCTGCTGGGGTAACAGCATCAGAGCTAATGACTTAAAAAAGCTCAATAAGCTTATAAACAAGGCTGAATGTATTCTAGGAACTCCTCTATAACCTCTTGAGATTTTTTCACAAGAAGGAATTAGTGAAAATCCTCCTCAGAAGGAAGTTAAACAGCAACAAAGGTTTCGTCAGATCTGGTGCAAGACCGCTATAAAAGATCCTGCCTGCCTACAGCTATCAGCATTTACAAAAATACAAAAAAAAAAAAAACTTTCCTTTTGGATAAATACAGTCTTTTTTTAATTGTTTTTTTTTTTTAGTGATGTACAAACATTAACACAGTAGCGCCTCTGTTCTAACTTGATTCACTTGACATGAACTGAGCACATACAGTTCTTGTAAAACAGAGCCCCCATCCCACTGTGTTGTGGTTATTAAAACCAGCCCAAGGCTCTCATAATGTCAACCCTTTAGGAGGCATTGTTGTCACCATGTCGTTGTTGTGTTTTTCTGTTTATCCAACAGCTTTTCAGAGACTTTCCCTTTGGTTCCTGGTTTTCCAAGCTCCAGTGTTTGAAACCATAACACAGTCATATGGTATTTAGGAAACAGAAAGCAGAGAGGTTCTGAGCTCAACCCAACAGACATAAATAAATACACGATAAGATAGCAGCAGAATAATTATGGATTTATTAGAGAAAATTATGTTTCACTTTATTTCATGATGACACATTTTAAAACATGATTTCTCAGTTACAATCAGTGCACACAAATCATGATTTATGACACGTGTTTTATAAAAGACTGACATGTTGCTCTTGTTCATTTTATCACCATACCTGATGCTTTGGTATGGCAGTCCTTAGCAAATGTGTCATATTGAATAATTTATTTTCATCTCATGGATTCATTTAATAAGGCAGGTAATTATAAAGCAGCTAACAGTTTCTACTGATTTAAAAAGAGTCAAGAGCTTTGAAGAGAGACCAACACAAAGCTCCGGCTGTTGTGGGTCGATCTGGGCTGCTAGTACTGCTGCTACTGAAGCTGGTTTACTGTAAACACATCGCAACAAAAGCACAGCAACTGAAACATTGTTATATTTTGGTTTAGTCCTTGCTTGCACCATCTAATATTAACTTATTAAATGGCGGGAATAGTTTCCATTAAAATCTACAACACCAACCACATTTATCGGTGATGTTGTTTTTTTAACATCTTGAAATAAGTTGGGGAAAAAAAAACATTTGACGTCCCACTTTTGATTGAATACATGCACTCAGCACGGTTATATCTGATTTAGTAGATCCTATAAAGCATGTTGTGTTATTTCTCTTTGGTCTTTAATATTGGAAATATAGCAGAACATGCCAGTCAAGAAAGGCATACTTTATTTTTGTCTTAAAGAGTCAGGAAAGGGCTCCAAGAAAACAGCAACTTAACTTACTGTAACTGAAAGATTTATACACACTGTTTGTAAAAAGGAGCGCTACCACAGGTCATTCATCCCTGCTCCCATCAGACTCTACAACTGCAATAACTTGTGCAGTAAATAATGTGCAATTACCGTTTAATACCCTGTGTATGTATGTGTGTGTATATATATATATATATATATATATATATATATATACCTATTTATATAAATACCCATTTAATACCTTGTGCAAAAACCCTGTGTAATAATCGTGTTAAATAAGAGACTTCAGCTCCAAAAATTGTCCTCTGTCTAGAAGAGTAAGGTTTCAAAAGTTTAAAACAACTGCTGGACCTGTGTCAAAAAAGGCCTACGCATATCACTAATGTACAGCCTTTCAGCAAAGACTGCAGCATAAGGAGGGATCTTTATGCCAATAGGAGGAACATCAAGTCTCCACAGCCAGTGTTAGATCCTATCTGCTTGCCTATTGGCTGTTTATAAAACACTCCAGTAAAAGACCTCCTCTATCCTACTTCTATAATCTTATATATTGGCATTTGCTGATGTATACTTACGTATACATGAACTGCATCCTTTGGTTAGAGGAGACTAAGGTTCAGTTTTTTAGCAACAAGCACTCCAATTGGGTTTGGATTTTACTGAAATAACGCTCTAGACCCACTGGGTAGAATACAAAAAAATTAGTGTGGAAGAAAAATAAGTAGGAGTAACACTCCTTTATCATATATTTAGTTGAGTAAGGGTGCTATATAACCATGAAGGAAATTACTCATGTCAGAGTAAAAAGGCTACTCAAGTACTGAGAAATCATAACGTGATTTAAAAAAAAAACAAAAAAAAAAACAGAAGAAACACTTGTTCAAATCTAATTTCTTTCAGCATAAAAATGAATGAACCAGCCCTAATAGTAGGTTAGGGTTAATAGTAGAGTATTAGAACTGTGTAAAGTACCTCCAGTCACAAGTTTCCGGTTCCGGGTTCGTTTTCCGGCCCGGGGTCTTTTTGCATGGAGTTTGTGTCCTCCCTGAGCATGCGTGGGTTCTCTCCGGGTACTCCGGGTTCCTCCCACACTCCAAAAACATGACTTTTAGGTTAATTGGCTTCTCTAAATTCTCCTTAGGTGTGAGTATGTGCATAAATTGTTGTTTGTCCTGTCCTGTCTCTGTGTTGCCCTGCGATGGACTGGCGACCTGTCCAGGGTGTACCCCGCCTCTCGCCCATTGACTGCTGGAGATAGGCACCAGCACCCCTCGCGACCCCACTTGGGATTAAGCGTTTCAGAAAATGGATAGATGGATGGATAGCTTCACCTCCTAATGTTCACCAGATATACATCTGTACAAAAAATGAACACTCATTTTGGCCTACCTTAAGGTTTGTGATCCCACTGTTTGTCTTTGCTTGAAGAATTTTCATTTAAAAAAAGCTTCTTTGTCATTCAGTGAAATAACTCATGGAGGAGCCAAAAAATAATACATAGGATATGCCATTAAAATATTACTAAAGTAAAAGGAAAAGTATACTTTTGTAGTAGTATATTTTGACAAAAATATACTCCTAACACTGGGAAGTACGATGGAGGACTTATGATGCTGTGGGCTATTTCTACTTCACCTCACTGTGATCTTGCCTTGTTCTTGGAAGTGTTTTACCAAAACAACAAACCTTGAACTGGTTTATTGATGTTTTCTGTCTTATCATTGTAATGATTCTGTTGTAGCCCAGCTTTGATGGCTCAAAAAAGTGAAAATCCACAAACACCACAGATGCACCATGGACTTATTTTATGCAAGCAAAAGAAAAAATGTTCCACGTAAACTCCTTTTGTTTTGTCAGTTTATTTTTTCCTCAGGCAAGCAAACAAAAAGACAAACATTTCCTCCATGTTTCTCTTGCGCTGGTAAAAAAACATACGCCCACCCAGATGCATGCTGGTCCTACAATTGACTACCTATTTATAAGAAATAATTAACCTAAATGAATCATAACTAACCATAAAATAAAGGAACATAACTAAATAACCAAAAAACATAATCTCATAACAGATATTAAACAATACCGTAAAATAAACTTGCCTAGATTATACACAAAAACAAAAAACATTTCTAATCATTAACAAAAAATTATTGGCTCCTACAGATTCTTTTAGCAGGCTAATCATCCAAAAAAGAAATTTGGTCAAATAGTTCACTTTCTGCATGCTCCCATCTTGTGAAATTTCACAGCCTACTCAGTCTACACCCAGAACTAGAACCAAACATGGAGAAGCAGTATTTAGTTCCTATGCTCCACTTATGTGAAACAAACTTCAGAAAGATTTTGAAAGTGCTGAAATCCTGAGTTCATTTAAACCAAAGATAAAAACCCATTTGTTAGGAGCTGACTTTGACTGTTGAAGTTAAACTGCTAACTTAGTACTTTTAGTTTAAGGTTGTGATCAAAACTGTTTTATTTGCTTTACTACCTGCTTTTATCATGATTTTTCAATATTTACTTGCTTTTATCCTGCTTTTTAAAATTAATTCATTTTTTATTGTGTAATTAATGTAAATCACTTTGCATTGTCTTTGTACTGAACTGTTCTATACAAATAAATTTGCCTTGCCTTTCAATGTAATACCAATACGAATGGAGGGTGCTGTGCATCGGTCATGAGATTTGTATACTTTTTAAAAAATTTTATTGATAACTAATCACACTTTATCTTTGCTCTGCAGATCATTGAGGCGGACTACAATGAAACATGGGTGCACCGTTATGGAGAACCTATACCAAGTGGGACCCTCACCTCCCTCTGGTCTCTGTCAGTGGCCATATTCTCCATCGGAGGCATGGTGTCCTCCTTCTGTGTGGGTTTCATCTCAGAGTGGCTTGGCAGGTAGGAAGACACAAGGAGATTACATTTCCTCTGCAATGAAAGATAGAAAACTCCCCAAGATTTATAGAAATTTGAGAACTAGAAGTCGTTTGGGTTGTTTTCAAGTTTAAAGTGTGAAAAGTTTTTCTAAGAATGAAAGACCAAATTAAGGGTCTACTTTCCTGATTTCACCCGCCTTAAATTTAGTATCCCAGAGTTTCGGCTGAAGCTGAAGTCCGGTCCATTAAGTGGGCCATCCAAGTTTCCCTCTGTAACCTAAGCCATGGTGGAAACTGGCTGAAGGCAGGGGTGGGCATGACAGCGCTGAGTCCAGAGTCAGGGAGGGTGTCAGGAGTGGAGGTTGGGCAGCAGGACAGGATCTTAACTTGTCCTCCTTGAACAACAGCTGTTGCCGCTGGTGTTGGTGGTAACGCGGCTGGCCTCTGAGGTCAAAGAGCAGATCGGCTCAAATCTCACTGATGACGTTTTTAACAGCAAGCTTTGTTGTTTAAAAGGTGAAACGTATTCTTTATTTCTGTGGAAGAGGTAGTAATGTGTCTTCAAAAATACAGAACTGAAACTTTTGTATTAAGGTTGATCGTTATTAGATATAGAAACCTGTTACATCGTGATCATTGCTTTAAGATTTAAATCTCAAGCAGTTATAAGAACCTCTTCTTTAGTAGGCTTGGTCGACCCTGCGTTACATACGATGTGTATCTGTACTCAAACAAACAAACTTTCAGTTGCAATATTTGACTAAATAAACTTTCTCAAATTCAGCAATGTGTATTTTGATAATGTGTACAGCTGTTTTTAATTAGATTTAGTGGAGGAGCTTGAAATATTGAGGCTTTTATCCACAAAGAAGCAGGTACAGCTGCACTGAAAGCTCCACGAGTGAGAACCGAGACTGATTTAGATGAATGTCTATTTCGTTAACCCAAATATGTATTTATCAAACACTAACTTAATTTAAACTGATCTTAAAATCAGCACAGATCCATAGAAGATGTCACCTCAAGACCTTTTATAAGACAAATAATTCAAATGTATATTGATGCGTACAGATTCCATATCTGCCTAGTTTATTCCAGTACAATCAAATTGTTTAACAGTACAATTAAGTTTGCGTGATTCAATGCAATTTTGTAAACAATAATCTGTCAGGGCTAAGTCACTTGCATCAAAATTGTAAAGATATACATGAACTTGTTGAAACTGCACATTTGTAGCTCATTTTCAGTAGGGGGCTATGTCAGACATTAAGGAACATCAAAGAAAAGCAATTCAGCAACAAACAAAAGAAACATTTGGTAGAAATTCTCACAGGTTCAAATTATGTTTTGAGGGAATGTTTAATCTAATTGCAATGTATTCTGTTTTTAATCAAGTCCAATTGACCAACTGTTAAACTACAATTGTTACAAATACACAGTCATAGAAATTTTCTTATAGGAATCCATAACAGCCAGAATAGCTAACAGCTCTAACCCTTTGTACTTTTGTAAGACACTGCCATCTAGAGGCCAAATTAAATTTAATTTCATGCTTCCCTACAAGGCGATCTAATCTAACATTTACTAATATGAACCTGTTTCAGTCTCAAAGGTCTGAGTCAACCACTTTTTTTTTTTTACTTTAGTGTAACCCACCAGTTATCTCAGATGGGATTTAAAATGAGCTTTCTATACCATCATTTCACTTTTTAAACATTTTTGTTGTTTTTTCTACCAGGAGAAAAGCCATGCTCGCCAACAATTTGTTTGCCTTCATTGGTGGGAGTCTGATGGGAATGTCCAAGCTCTGTATGTCCTTTGAAATGATGATCCTGGGACGTTTTATCATTGGCGCCTACTGTGGTAAAATAACCTTCCGATGTATCCTTTTGTTTTTATACATACAGACTTAAAAGAAAAAGAAACCCTTAGGAGCGACAGCTTGTTTTGATAAAAGTTTAATGCAAATTTTCAGTCTTTCTTTTGCTTTTATCTTCAGGCCTCGCATCTGGATTAACACCAATGTATGTGGGGGAGATAGCTCCTACAAGTCTCCGAGGTGCACTGGGCACTTTGCACCAACTGGCAATAGTCACTGGCATTCTTATAGCACAGGTATGATATGACTGCATACAGCGGCTCTAAATCTTTTACTGGTGCGCAGTACCAGACCTTTCCGGCTTACTCTTCACCGACTAATTGAGGCCATTCCTAAAGTTGCCAAATAAAATGAGATGGCCTCTACAAGAAAGGAGTTCAATTAACTACTATAAAGGTCACATACCCTCCATGCCAAAAGCTTGCACTGCATGCTGGAATGTCGCGAGAACTGAATTTTCAGTCTCACAACAAATCGATCTTGAAAGACTCCAACTAACACCTCTGTCTCGTAACCACCAGCAAGTAGGACGAATGACATGCCAGCAGTGTTTTTTGGGGTGGGACATGTAGGATTGAGGGTTTTGCCGGGGCATTCCAAACATGGCTACGTAGGAGGACTCACCTGTTGATACAGCAATTGACTCTTTTTTAACTAAAATAGAAGCACTTTGTGCATTTGTCGACAGGATAGATGTCAGTGTGATGTCTGTGTGTGTATGTCCGTTGTGGCTCTCATGGACGACCAAGTTGCAGAAGCTATTAACTCTGAAGGTCACCATTCCCTGCTACGATTGGCTGAAAGCATATTATAGAAGGCAGGTACTAGCTGGCACGTCACCCAATCAGCTGGAAGTATTGTACTAAACATCATTCTGACTAAACATTCTGATGGGGTCTTGGCTGCGTCCAGCAGTACTGGACAATGCTATTAGCATGGAGAGCTAATGCTATACCATGCTGATAGGAACAAAGAGCTCTGCGTGAATGGAGGCTGTCTCAGACTATTCCCAGGCAATCTTCGGCATCTAGAGGGGAAGCACAGCCCTCTACAGGAGAAAATGAGGAGAGCACTCTTGACGCTTCCCTGTAAAAATGCTGAAACATTCCCAGCTGGCTCCTCCCGGCCCCCTCCGTCTTCCACACCTTCTCCAGCATCGTTTGTCGCTGCTGAAACCTGCTGATGGCACCACTGCTGCTTCAACCACGTCAGGCTCTTCAACTCAGGGGGGTAGCACCCTCACATAATCGTCATCATCCTCCTCTTTCTCCCCTGAGCCTGGAGAAGCACATGCTTCAGGAGCTGGAGGCAGTAGTAGCAGCTCAACAACAACTGCTGCTTACCTTATCAAGGCTTCACTTCAAAAAAATTTTATTGTCTAGAGAGTTGTTCTAAAGGAAATGTCTCCTTTTCACGGATCCCAGATTGATAACGTAGAACTTTACTCAGTTGTTCTACACATAACACTCTGGCTACTGCCTGGTTAGGAGTAAGGGGCTTGAAGAAAGTTTTATTCTTTGATGAGAAATAATTGTATCTGGAGGGTATGGATTGCTTCCAACATTACTGACATCATGAGTGGTTCTTAGATCGACTTCTCCAAGTCTCTCTCATGACAAATAGCAACACTTCTGTAAGCCCACTGAAACGTCTCACCTCAGGGAACCTTGAAATTACCTTTGCACTGATTATCATCTATAGCAAGGCCTTGGACAACTGAGTCCTTTTTTTTAACTTTTAGGTAATTTACATGCTTAACTTAAAATCTATTGCTTTGAATGCAAACGCTTTGTTGTTACTTTTTTGTAGGCTTTAAGTTTTAAAGTTGGTATCTATTGTCCTGCAGTCATTTGCTGAACAACCAGGCTTAACTCATATGTGCATCTGCCTTACTTTGATGGCATCTTCTCTTGCTTTTCCCATTTTGAAGAGTGATTAAGATAAATTGGCTTTTGTGTCTGTATACAAAAGTACTATGTATTCCATGTTGCTTTTCTTTCAGTAAGTTTAAGGTAAGGATTTTTTGAAACCCAGCTTACCATATTAATGGTCTCTTTTTTACAACATTGGATTAGGTTCTGGGTCTGGAGTCATTACTGGGCAGCGAACACCTATGGCCCGTTCTGCTGGGTTTAACCGTGGTACCAACTGTCCTCCAGATGGGTCTGCTGCCCTTCTGTCCTGAGAGCCCCCGATTCCTCTACATCATCCGCAGCCAGGAGCACCTTGCCAAGCGCGGTGGGTGCAGCTGGTGTGCTTCACATTGTTCAAGACACACCTCTTTATTTTAGTTTGCCCCTGCATTTCTCAGAATAAACTTAACAATAATGCTAACTCCTGTGCTGGATAATGTAAAGCCAAAGCAGGATCAAACATTTCTTAAACCTTTATCAACATTAAAAGCCAAATTCTTATGTTCAAGATTTAATATAAGAATGCTGCAGAGCATCTAGACTGAGGCAAATAAAGAAAAATAAAGTTTGTCTCTATCAAATTAGTGCTGCATAGCTTTCCTAAACACCAGCAAGACACCAGTACCTGCTGGATGGTCAGTGAGTCAATAACATCCTGAGCTTCTTCCCCTGATTTTCCATTAGATTCATGTCTCTAATGGAGACTCTGGCTGAGTGACTCCAAAAACATTAATATTACTTCTAGTCAGGAGAAGCATGTTGATAAGAATGAATGGTTACATCACATCTAAATATGCAAGGAGAAATGATTGATATTTGGGGTGACCTTTTTATGTTAGCCACATAGAGAAGGTGCTTTATTCTATTTATGTAAGTTAGCCTCTTGTGTTGACTAAAGAAAAACTGTGTTTTAAAAACTAGATGGATGCCCAATGTATGTTGGTGCTTGCAGCTTAAATGAAGAATATCAATAAATATTGCGCAACACATATGGATCCCGCTTTAAAATCAGAGCTGTCCTGCATATATATATACATAAGCAGAGGAAAGCCATTCTGGTTGACAAAGCAATACCAAGTGATTGCAACATCAGGAAAAAAGAACATGAAAAACTAGAGAAATACCAGCGGCTCAGAGAAGAGCTGGAGAAGGTCAAGGCATCAGTGGTACCAGTGGTCATTGGGGCCCTTGGGGTAGTGACCCCCAAACTGCAGGAGTGGTTAGAGCAGATCCCTGTAAATATATCAGACATCTCGGTCCAGAAGAGTGCAGTTCTAGGAACAGCAAGGATACTCAAACTCCCAGGCCGGAGGTAGAGGACCCGAGCTTGGAGGAAAAAGTGGGGGGGAAGACCACCTGCGATGGGTGAGGAACAGTTTATATATATATATATATATATATATATATATATATATATATATATATATATATTAGTGGTGGGCCATTATCTATTGTCTCAGTTGGGTTGGGAGCTGGGTCTATACTATACGGATGACTTTCACTTGGATATTTTCTCGGGGGCGAGAACGAATCAGTCTTCCAACCTCTGTAGGCGTACTGTGAAATTACCACATTGAAGGTGGTGTGCTGACATGGATGCAGCTATAAGCACAGCTCTATCAGCCAAGCTAACCAATCTCCTTGCTCTGTGGATAGCCACAAGCTGCCAGGATGGACTCAAGCTCATCCTCCAGGCGGCCACAGGTGACCCATCTTACAAACTACCTGCGCCGTGAAAAAAGCTGCGAAAGATGAAAAGTTGACCGAGGCTACGTGTGTGTAAGATCTTTGGAGACACTGTATTATTAAAGTGGGACATCTATGATTGACAGTGGGACACTCTATTTTCTGCTGCAAAAACAAAGAAACAAATGAGCAAAAAAATATTTATTACTCTGACAAAATCTTAAGTAAGAAGACAAAATTATGTGTGATTTTGCAAACACAAACAATGTAAACCTTTTCTTTTTAATTCTGGAGGTGGCACACACATATCATGAATGCCTTTGGCAGAATTCAAATGAGCGATTTTAATCTAAATTAATTCCAAGATTATAGTGAGATTTAAATTATGCTATTGTTTTCCACTTCTTTATGTATTACAAAAAAAAACAAACTATGATACATAATAGTTATAAATGCAAGTAGAAACTGAAAGCAGGTTGGGGGAAATGGTAATGCAAGAGTACAGTGTTGCAGCATTGAATCAGCAAAGGTTTTAATTGACCTGAGTTCCACTTTGTCCAACCATGAAACAAAAGATTTGTTTTGAGATTCCTAGACATCCCCGTTTGATGGGTAATGATTCTCATCCCTTTGTCCTCTGAACAGGCCTGAGGAGGCTGACAGGCCGGCAGGAGGTGGGTGACATGCTCGCAGAGATGAAGGAGGAGAAGAGGAGGATGGAAATGGAGAGGAAAGTATCCATCCCTGAGCTCTTCCGCTCCTCTCTTTACCGCCAGCCCATCATCATCTCCATCCTGCTGCAGCTCTCCCAGCAGCTGTCTGGGGTCAACGCTGTAAGTCTGATTTTACTCTGGTTCAGCGATCACTAAATGCTCAAAGCTTAAGTGTGGATGTTGATCGAGCTAATTTCTGTTTAATCCCTCTTCCAGATTTTCTACTACTCCACCAGTATTTTCATGAAAGCAGGAGTCCAGAGTCCAGTTTATGCCACAATAGGAGCTGGGGTGGTAAACTGTGCATTTACTGTGGTCTCGGTGAGATATCATTACTCTGGCTCTTTGGTAGTCTGCTCTCCCAATAGACTTTAGTTATACAGTAAGAGCTTGCTGTGACCCACATTCAGTCAATAAGTGTGACTCGTTCTGTGTTTAACTCTGTTATCAAAGAGTAAATAAGATAAGAAAAGGTTGGTCCACCCTTTTTCATGATGAGTCTTTTCTCCAGCTGATTTTTTCTTTGATACTAGGTGTAAATATTCTTTAAAAAATCAGAAATGTGACATTTAACATGCTAAACTCATGGTGGCACATCCGCCAATGTGGTGAAGATTGAAGTTTGAACTTTTGTTCTCAGTAGAAGTTATCCAGATTACAGGAAGTCTTTCTAAGATCCTCTTTGGACCTTTTCACCCAGTTACAGCCCACTCCTTGCTCCAATTGTGTACTTTGTGCCTTAAAATGTTTCAGGTGGAAATTGCCTAATCACAAATTTTGTGTCCGTTTCCAATGTTTTGACACTGCAATAGATATTTAAGCCGATTCTGACCTTAGTAAGTTCTGTGATAGACAGAAGTTGATAACTTGACAGGATGAGTCAGAGCAACTGTGCTGCAATGGTTTCCGCCTTCCTGTTATCTGTTAAAGGTCACACTCTCTCTTGCTCTCCATTGTTCAATTTAATTCTTACTTTGTTACTTGTAGTGACATCTGGACTCCAAAATGCACAATATTTATAGAAAGGGGTGTGACTAGTTTTTGTTTTTTTAGAATCTGCATTTAATTTGACCTAAATTCTTGCTCTGAAACCAGATCTCACATTCAGATTCTGATGTAGTCAGTTCCTAATTGGTTACTTGCTAGAAGCGTAATTTGTGAACTGACAAGCGATCTCAGCTTAACCTAGTTTTTAGCTTTTGTAGAAAAAAAAAAAAGTTGTTTCTTCACAGAAGAAAAGTCTAAATTTTGTATTTTTAAACTGTTTCCCTGACATAAACAGCTTTTCCTTGTGGAGAGGATGGGTCGACGGACACTACACATGTTGGGATTGGGAGGAATGTGTATTTGTGCTATCGTCATGACAATAGCTCTGGCTTTACTGGTGAGTACCCAACATTAAGGTTTGTATTATTGTTATTTTTAATCATCCAGTATTAGTAAGCTGAATGAATCGCTGACGCCATCTTTATCTCTACCTGACAGGACAGCATTCCTTGGATGAGCTACATTAGCATGCTTGCTATCTTTGGCTTTGTCGCCTTCTTTGAGGTGGGTCCAGGTCCCATTCCTTGGTTCTTTGTAGCTGAGCTTTTCTCTCAAGGCCCAAGGCCAGCTGCCATGGCGGTGGCAGGCTTCTCCAACTGGACCGCCAACTTCATCATCGGCATGGGCTTCCAATATGTTGCTGTGAGTACCATCAGTTCTACAAAACAAGATGTTTTACAAATGATTTTGACGTTTTGTTCGGTTTATATTCATCATTAACCCATAAATCTTCCTCCCCAGGATCTCTGTGGGCCGTACGTATTCCTGATCTTTGCAGGGCTTCTCCTCTTTTTTCTTATCTTCACATTCTTTCGAGTGCCAGAGACCCGGGGTAAGACCTTCGACCAGATCGCCGCAAACTTTAATCAGCACTCAGCGGCGGGTATGATGGATATGGACATGGAGCTGGACAAGCCAAGCACGGAGCTGGACTATTTGGGCGATGAAAGCATCAATTGAAGAGTCCAAATGAAAAAACACAAACTGAGCACAGTTTTGTGGGCCCTACTCTAAAATGTTATTTCCTGACATGTTTGAAATCTGTAGATGTGTTCATTTAGCTTGTGGTGCCAAAGCAGTGTTAAGATGAGTGTGTGAATGTGGATGATTTTGGAACTATGGTTTGCTAAATCCACTGCAGTTAGATCACTGGTAGTTTTGACCTTTGCTCTAACAGCTCAAAACCTGTGGATTAAAGACTGACTGCTGTATTTATAACAAAAAAACAAGAACAAAAAAAAAAAAAAACACTGTTTAGGCATTGACTGCCAATGCGACATGATTTTATTTGATGCAGATAAACTGAATAGTATTGGAAGATGGAGGAATTTGGATATTCCAGCACTTTATAAAGACAGACTTTGGCGAACGGAGGAACAGGTACTGTGGGACGGTGATGTCCAGCTCAGGCCCTAAAAGGCCGGTTGTGCTTTATGTTTTAGATGTGACCTTGCTCCAAAGAAAAAATATATTTTATTCAAATTGTTGATTAATCTCCTTGACATCATGTTCTGCAAACGGCCTAGTAATGACCAATCTGTGTGTGTAACCAAGTAATCTAAAACATGGAGGACACTGGGTCTCAAAGACTGAAAATGGACATCAGTGATTGAATCTTGATGGTTTTTACTTAAGATGGGAACACGCTTGAGTAAGGTTATTTCCAGAACTGACAAACTGTATTAGAATATTTTTCTAAAGTAAACTAATATTTTGAGAAAATTAAAATTTCTGTCTAGTTTGCATTAGCATCAGATATTAAATTGTTGAATGTTGTAAAAACAAGGCAACATTTTAGCAGGATTCCTACATATTACTTCCATAGTTTTTCAGCTTCAGAATTTATATATTTTTTTATACAGTTAAGACATTTGAATATGAAATCTGAACTTTGAACTAAATAGTAGCCATGTTTTATTTGGTGGAAACCTTTTGCGTTTCCCATTTCTTCATTTTGCAACAGCAATCAAGAATATTACCCTGAAATAACTTCTCAAAGTGCTGAGAAACAAGCTGTAACCTCTGTCATTAAATGCACATCAGGAATGAATAGTGAAAATCTAAATGTCCCTCAGTTTTAATAACATGCAGAGTTTTTTTATCAGAATTGTGTGAAAGCGTCACTGTTTTTTGCAGCTCTAATCTGTAGGTTCAAGGAGGAAAAAAATCCTAGAACTGACGTCCTGTCTTTGCATTAGAGCCTCTTCTTGTAACAGCTCGACTAATCTAGCCTCGTCAACACCTTCGACTAAATGCAGATTCAGATTTTCATGGATATTTGTGCTTTTAGATCCTAATATAACTCATGGCCCAGTTCAGACTTTTCTTTTACTAAACTAGTAATATTGGCCTTCGAGTGTGCCCAACTAACAAGACACCAAAATACCGATGGTTAAAAAGATTTCTAAAATATAACTAAATTCAGAATCTAACTGAATTAGGCAGACATTTCCCATTACAAAGCACAAGAAAAACATTTCCTCCCCACCCCAGCTAATTCATACCATTCTAGGCTGTAGGAACCCTGCATTCAAAATCAACTTGGTAAGGACTTCACTAAAGCGAAAGTGCTTTCTATTAACAGTTCATTTAGCATAGGGTGCTCTAGAGGTCCTGTACTGATGCTATGAAGCTACAAGGAATCCCACCCATTGCGCAACATGAGCATGCATATGTCCACACCATGTTTTGGTTTGTGTAATGAGAGCTTAACCTCACTACATTTGTAATTTATTTTATAGAAGTCTGTAGTTCCCAATTTTACTGACATCAACCATGTGCATTTCAATCACATGACATCCTGGTGGCCAAAGACCACATAAACTCAGCACATCAGTTAGGACTTTTCCTACCCAGACTGCTTGGGGTTGACCCAATGAAAAGAGAAACAGGAGCTACAATTTCATATCTGATGCAGCCAATCCCTCCAAAGCAAGAATTTTTTCACAAGCGTGTTTCTCCAATTAAGTAGATGTTTTTCCCAAATCGAGGCTTCAGGAAACATTGTTTTGGGATTTCATATGTACATAGTGTTGCTGTTAAAGTCATGGTATGTGGGTCTAAAGTTTCTACTCTGTATGCACTCCAGCTGGTGTGAGGTTTTTGATGATGCATAGTTTAGATATCAGGATTTTGTAGAAAGCAAGTTTATGTACAGTCTTCACATCCATACGTGTGCATTGTATGTAGAGTTTATTCATTTCTGAATATTTGTATTGAGGTCTCCCCCCTGCCATTGATTTGTTTTATGCTGTGGTTATACAAATCTGTAAATACCTGTATAAGAGCCTTTTTTTTTTTTTTTATTTCTACATTATTCCCTTCTGTTCAAACAAAAACACTCCAATATGGGATTTGCAAACATGATTTATTAATTAGCAATCCAAATACCGACATTGCACATAATCCCCTCCAAAAAAAACAAAAACGTAAACCTGAAGAAATTAAGTTTTTCCATCAATCCTTTCAAAGCTGAGAAGATGAAAGGAGCGCAATGCTTTAACCAACACAGGTGGTTCCAGAACTAAACTCCCAATACAAACCACCTGCTGTACACCTGCTTGGGTTTCCCCCTCAAATCAAATTAAAAAGCCAAATTAAAAAAAAAAAACAAGGCTGGTTCCTTATAATACCTGATCTACCCTCATCTGGCCGATTAAAGAAAACGCTCTTAAGAGGGGTTGGAATACCCGAGCCACCAAGCAGATGGTCCTTTACCTTTTTTTTTTTTAAGATTTCTAACATTTTTAATTACACCCGTCAGTATCACCATTTCCAGCAAATCTATAGATAAACAAGTGGGGATAGAAGGGGTTAGAGCAAGGAGATAGACTATGGGTGGAGGAAGCGGAGAGCAGCGCATATGCGGCAAATGAGGTCCAACTATCAAACCCCAGGACCTACAAGTAAAACATAAAAAGAGGCACAGGGATTTAACATGGTGAAGAACCAAATGTCATGCCTCTAATCCTGAAACAAGGCTGTTCTTCTTTTAAATCCTTGTTTTAATTTGCAGGAAGAAAAAAAAAAAATGTCCTTTTAAGACTCTAAAAAATTCTATCCCTTAAATGCCAGCATTTCATGATAAACCAGTGCCTCGAAAGAGCAACGCTTGTCCAAAGAAGAACAATCTCAAACTGTCCAAATCCAGAGTCGCTTAAGTTTTGCTGCCAGGTCCCTTCTTCCCCTCTTGGGGAAAGAGGGTTTGCAATAAGCTCAAGAGCAATCACTCAGTTGGTGTTGGGACTGCTGTGGTTTGAACTGCTGGGACGACTTCCTCCTGAAGGAAAATGAATCAAAAGTCTGTCAATGTAATCATTCAACAACACTTGAGATGATTCCTTTTACTTACCACAGGAGATCTTGGCTGTTTGGGAGAGGTTTTTGGAGAAGACTTTGGTGATTTTGGTGTAGATTTTCCTTCTGTTGCCTTTTCATTCTGAGGAGGAGTCCCAGGCTCTGCAGCAGACTTTTCTGCATCATTCTTCAAATGGGAATGAGAGCATTTTAAAACAAAGATCAAAAAGCAACATCAGAACCATTTATGACCTCTGAATGTTAGAAACGAACGCAGCTTCAAACTTTGACATCCTAATCCAGCAGATTAGAAGCACTCATACAGAGATGTGCAATTTTGTGATTTCCCACTGTTCTAGTTTAAAAAACAAAAAAAAAACAAAAAACGACTTGCTTTCGATGTTGAGGATTCAGAGTTCCTTTGGCTGCGTCGTCTAGATGGCCGGCGTGGTTTCTGGCCTTGGGCATCTGCTGTCATTTCGCCATTAGTCTGGACAGCCTCTGGGGACTCTACATGTTTTATCTCTGCCTGCTGTTCCTTGCTTTCTTCAGCAACAGGTTTCTGGTCCGCCATAGACTGATCGGGAGGTGGGCGAGGGCGGAATGGTCTGGATTTATGGTAAAGAGTGTTTACAAAGACAAAAAGAACAAAAGTGGAGCATTTCAAAGTTTATGCAGCAATACCTCCGGTAGGGACGCCAGAACCTGCGCCTCTGTGGTCTCTGTTGTTGCGACTGGTCACCTTCAACAGCCCCATCTTTTTCCTCTCCAACTTCCCCCTATCATTCCAGATAACAGATTTTATTCATGTTCAAGTTAAAAAGGAAAATCCTGTTAGGTTAAGCTTACATTTTGGGTATCCTGTCGTGGTCTGCGAGGCCTCCGTCGCCGAGGTGGAGGCCTCGTTGCCCGGGTCTCAGCTTGCTCTCCCTCTGTTGCAGGAGCTTGGTCATCGGCTGGTTTGCTCTGATCTTCGGGGCTTCGGGGGAAGAACCGTCGACGGAAACGTCGTTTGTTGGGAGCGTAGCGGCTTCCCCTTACTGGAACGCCGCCCGGACCCGTAACGTTAGCCGCTTCTGAACCCTGGTAGAAACAACCCATTTCCTGAATACTCCACAACATTCAGTCCACAATGAACCAACCGTGTTTGTTCAGACCTTCGTTGCCTCGATTACGTCAAACTCTACAACTTCCCCATCTCCAACACTGCGAAGAAACTTTCTGGGGTTGTTCTTCTTGATAGCAGTCTGAAGACGACATCACTGTCAATGCAACGAAACAAGCCAAGCATGACGCAGAGTCAAAACCTGATCTTACCTGGTGAACAAAGACATCCTCTTTAGTGTCGTTCCTGCAAGAAATGACAGTTTGTCCGTAAAGTCAGAAGTAAGGGAATTGTCAAACCAAGATGTTGTATGAAGAGCTACCTGTTAATAAAGCCATAGCCGTTGCGGACATTAAACCATTTCACGGTGCCTTGAACTGCCGTAGCTGCAACAGTAGCGCAGCATTAGACAAAAAAAAAAAAAAAAAAAAGGAAATGCAGAACATTTCACAGAAGCCTTGCAGCCAGTTCCCAACATCAATCATTAACAGTCAGACTTTGAAACCAGGTTTCCTCTGGGTCACATGGGAGCTGAGCGTAAGGACGATACAACCCGTTAAACACCTTAAGGAACTAAAATGACAGGATTCTGCAAACATAGATTTTGGCTTTTTTTCACCCCTCTCTCAGCAAGCATTTTCTGCTGGAAGCCATTTAAGGAAATGATTTGCAGCTGTGAGGACTTCCCAGCTGATAGAGACCAAATCTGGGTCATCTGAGGAGCAGTAATTCTATTTAAAAATGGCACATTTATGGAATTATAAATTAAATTACTCTGTTTATTTGATTTTATATCTATAAAATGAAAGGTCTTGGAAAAAAAATAGTAAGTGTAACACATGGAAGTGAGTTCTGGTTTACTGTGGACTCTTCAGGTTGGTGATTGCCCAATCAGCTACACAGATTTTGCAGCACAGTTCAACACTGGAGACTCATAGTTAATCAACATAGAAGTTAATGCATGTATTGAACCATAAACCAACCAGACTGGTTTGAAGGTCTTTTTTTTTCCAACCCTCTGTGCACCCACCTATGATTTTCCTCTCCGGCTGAGGTTTGTCCTCCAGCGGGGCAGCTGGAGCTGCGCTCTGCGCCTCAGCGTCTGTCATCTTCGCTCCTGCTGGGTTCGCTCCTCTCACCCCCCTCCCACGTGGATCTCCCCCTGCTCTTCCAGAAACTTTGCTCCCCCGCTTCGCTTAACTTAAGGTTTTATCTCGACGTCACGTCGCGCTACGGGACGGAAGCCGCACCCTCATTGGTTTTCAAGAGAGCGCGAGCTGGACGCCGATTGGCTGAGAGAGGAGCTCAATTGGGAGTGAAACAGGGACAGGTGTAGAACAGGTAAGAGTGAGAGGAACTGATTTCTCACACGAGATGTGAAAAATTATTTCAATAATAAAGTGTTAAATATTAATTTGATCTAAAAGGCAGCTTGTTGCAAACCACTTCAAAACAATGTGATTTAAATTTATTTAGAACTTAGTTAAACTATATTTCATTCGTTTTGATAGTTTACTCTGACACACTGCTTAAAACAATTGATTCAGTTGGATCACATGAAAAAATATATATTTAAAACTTTTTTGTTTGTATTGTGATTTAGAAAGCAGCTGACAGAAATATCCCTGATACTTTTGATTTTAACTAATTAATTTAATTTATGTGACTTCAAAGTCTGGATTGAATTAAATTAAAGAGTAATAAAAAATAAAAAAAAGGTTGGTTAAGATTAGCTTTAGCAGCCTGATGGGGATTAAATGTTACTGAACTTAATTTACAACGAAACAATCAGAAATTGAGCTTAAACCGAGCAGGGTAAATTGAAAATGGAATAAAATTAGTTGAAATTAGTGTAAGTTTTTAATGTAAGTTTTTATGTAATAAAGAATTAATTTACTAAGCTTAAATTAACTGAAATAAACAAACAGGTCTAACTTTTGTGGAAAATTAAACTAAACCATAGTGTGTTGAAAATAAATTAACTAAATAGACTGCCCTGAGCTAAACTTGATTAGATTCTGTATAATTCTGAGTAAAATGATAAATACACTAATTATATATATATATATATAAATATATATATATATATAAATTTTTTCTTTTTTTGTTTTTTTATTACTGTTTTTTAAGGCTGCACTTTATAAAATGTAATTGTTTAGAGCTGTTTTAAACGAAATATGAACGAATTTTGTATACACTCGTGTATACGAAAAGACAAAATAAATCTGTCTAAGTCTGCCTATCTAACTAATGGAATTTGATTTATCCAAAAGGAGGTGAAAATTCATATAACTTTAATGATCCCAGGTTAATTAAAAAAGAACTAGACTGAATGAGCATGAAACTGAATTAGGACTTCCATGTTTTGCTTATAATGGGTCCTGCTTAAATTGTTAGTATTCCAACAGGTCCACAATGGATTGAATATCTTTTAACTATTAATTTAATCGATGGGTTGTTTGTTAGCAGGTTTGACAGACGTTATAAGTAAGTGAGTCGAGTTTTGATCTTTGTGTATGTATTTCTTATTGCTATATTCTACAGCTTTTTTTTTACAGTCCTGTCTGTCTGTCTGTCTGTCTGTCTGTCTGTCTGTCTGTCTGTCTGTCTGTCTGTCTGTCTGTCTGTCTGTCTGTCTGTCTGTCTGTCAAGAAAGTAAAAACTGGTGGCATATCAAAGGTTTAATCAACCCTGAACTTCTTTATTATTTCCTTCAGATTTTTTAAACATAGGTTTGATGGTCATCAAGCTTTCTAGGCAATTTCTTTTGGACTTTGTTATTTAACTCATCTTCAGATGGTACCAGAGTGTCATGAGCCAATGATCAATGTGTCCCTTTGAACAAAACAAGGCTTAAACGCAAACTTTACACAGCAGATAAACAATATCTGACGTATCTCTAGCAAACATTAAGAAAGGAAATCCAACAAAGTCTGGAAACAGGACTAAAGAGACGGTGGTAAAAAAAAAAAAAAAAGGTCTTCTTTTGCTTCTCATGTTAAATTACACATTAAATAAGACCAACATTATTATTATTATTATTATTATTATTATTATTTTGTTTAATTCATAAACCAGACCCAGGCCTGAATACTGTAAGTTACTAAATGTAGGATGAAACATAAAGTATGCTAAAAGAATTAAAAAGCAACAGATTTTATCTTGATCTAAAGAAATCCAATAGTAGATTAAAAATTTTAAAAAAATGCTAGTGGACCTTCCCAGGTTGGTCTGTTCAACCAGAATAACCCATAAGCTTATCAACAAATCAAACAGCAGGGCACAAAATAATTCAATTACAGCTTAAGCTCTGCAGGCAGCTTTGTTCAGCAATAAGATAGAGACTGGGAGAAATTAATTTCTTATCAAAAGAGAGAATCACTGGCCATCAGCTTGTGTCCCTAAGTTCAAGTAAATTTCATTCATGAAGCAGGATAGAAATTCAAAGTACTTATGAACTGTTTATAAAAGCTGCCTATAGTCAAAGTCAGGGTTTAAATACAAGAAAGGGCTGTGTTTAAATCCTATCTATCTTTGTCAATGTTAAATCTTCCTCATGCTCAAGGGTTACCTGTGGAGTACCACAGGGATCAATGCTAGGACCAATTCTCTTTACTATATATATGCTCCCAATCAGTAGAATTATTAGACAGCATTGGATTAATTTCCACTGTTATGCTGATGGTACTCAGTGAAGATATATATACATGTTTAAGCTAAAAGAAGTAAAGAGCTAAGTTAAAACTGCAGCAAAACGTATTGTTCATATTGAAGAAGTATATGCCATGTATAATCTAAGGATGGGCAGCAAATTTACTATTCCCAGGTGTTAGGCCAAAGCTCGCAGAGGGGAGGATGAAATCTGTAGATAAGAGGGTAGAATGACCTGGCTCGCACACACACGCAGAAAAAGCTGATTAACAGTGGAGCAGAAAGGCAGGAAGCAACTCCATATTTGGAGAAAGGAAGTAGGGAGTA
The DNA here is from genome assembly GCF_000732505.1 of Cyprinodon variegatus. Classification (NCBI taxonomy): domain Eukaryota; kingdom Metazoa; phylum Chordata; class Actinopteri; order Cyprinodontiformes; family Cyprinodontidae; genus Cyprinodon; species Cyprinodon variegatus. The sequence continues at coordinate 1,109,870 of NW_015150646.1, forward strand.
TGATCATTCTGTGGGACTGTCTGTGTGAAACTGTAAGAGGTTCCCCTATGAAGATAATAAAAAGAGCCGGTGTTGCAGGGGGGGGTCAGAGTTGCTGTTCGCAGATGCGTAC
>NW_015150646.1:1111636-1113003 GCF_000732505.1 Cyprinodon variegatus
CACTCACACTGAGTCTGGTTCTGCTGGAGGTTTCTTCCTGTTAAGAGGTTTTTCCTCTCCAGAGGTTTTCCTCTCCACTGTCGCTACAAGCATGTTTGGAGTGAGGGATTGCCTTGAGTCAATGAGTCGATGCAATCAACTGGTTTTCCTTATATAGAAAACTTTGAATCAATTTGACTGTATGATCTGGTTGAATTGTCTCTGTAAAGTGCCTTGAGATGACATGTGTTGTGAATTGGCGCTATATAAATAAACGGATGTTTTTACTGAAAATTTACAAATAAAAAATATATTAAAAAAGTATCATTCAGTCTTATACATTTTAAATTTAGTTACATTTTCACACTTTTTATACATATTGGTATTCAAAATTGACTTAATCCACTTTTCCTCATATATTCAAATTTTTTTCACAACCATGGTTTGAATCCCAAAAAAAGCATGATGACTTTATATCCTGAATTTTGAAGGCCTTCTATCAATATTTAAATGAACTGTTATAGTTAGATAAGCAAAAACTAATGAAATATCTGATCCCGGAGATCTGTATCATTGCTTCTGTCATTGAAAATGAATTTATAAAATAGCAAGAGCTTAATTCGCTTTTTGCCTTTAAGTGCAGCCTGCATAGGTCACTGGACTCCAATTTCAGACCTAAATTTAACCCAGCGTCTCTGGGAATAGCCAAGTGCAGTAACACCATTTGCTGCGGCTTGTTACCATGAGTCCAGAGTGAGAAAAAGAAAAAAGAAAAGAAAAATGCATCACTTGTTAGAGAGGGTTTGAAATAAAAGAAAACTGAAAAGTTTGTGAGGATTTGACTAAGCTCCCCAAAAAGAGATGCATAGAGCTTTTAAAAAAGCTTATTGCATCATAACAACATGACTTGTAATGTATAGAAATAGTTGTTTTTGTTTTTTTATCTTCATATTGTATCAAAAATAATAGTTCATGCGTTCAATAGAATTTGGTGGAAATAAGACAGAATCTGTAGAGATGTGTGTTTTATAATTTCATTCCTTATATATCGGTTCAAAGAAATATCAGCAAAACTAACTATGTATATCCACAGAGTGTAGCGCACAGTGAGGGTTAAATACCAGAAATATGAATGGTCCATGTGAGATACACATCAAATTGTTGAGGTTTCTTTAATGGGCATCTTTAGGACAGATACACAAAGCTACTGTTAATTAGACAAGAGGAAAAGGTGCAGCCTGACCTTCAAAATAAAAGTGTTAGGTGGCGGAGGAGCGCATATTTTGTTTGAGGAGTACTTTAAATGATAAAAAAAAAAATTATTCCTTGTAAGTATTTATTTGCAGCACCAATACTTTTCTTATATCATTGAAAATGTTGGGTTATTT
>NW_015150646.1:1113283-1129596 GCF_000732505.1 Cyprinodon variegatus
ATCCATCCATCCATCCATCCATCCATCCATCCATCCATCCATCCATCCAGATAAATAGGGAGTTTGTTACAAAATAACTGATCTAAAGCAGGAAATTACAAACTTCAGTAACTCCTGTTATCTAAGGTTCTTTTAGAACATGACTATATAGCTTTCTTTAAATCCCTTTTATTTAATATTTCTCTGGACATACAGATTCCACTTTAACTACACCTTAAATCATGCAAAAAAACATTTTCCTCTGAGTTGGGGAGGGACTCAGAGGTGTTCAAAGCACTCTCTTTGGACAATTTGGAGCCCTTGAAATGATTTTTGTTTGGCTCTCTAATTCAGCTTCATTTGAATTGAGGCCACAGGCCAATGAGGGAGATGGAAATTGTTGGCTAGTGCTCTTATACAAAAGATCCTGGCCTCTGTCATGGCCCTTGTACTTAAAACAAAAGCTTCTAAATAAGTTTTTTTCTTAAATGTAGTGTATGTTCCCTTGATTTAGGCAGGTAAGACAATTTACAAAAAGGAATGAGATCATTTGAAATTAAAAAAACAAAAAAACAACTCTATATGTTATTTCAAGTGCATTATAATAATGAATTCCTTTGGCTTCTATGTACACAAATTAAAGGAAAATACACTTCATTTAATAAGGTTTTACTAATTAGGATCATGTTTTACAGTGCAATCCTAATTTCTTATGATGATATATGTTGACAGTAGAGACTGTAACTGATTTGTCTCTCAGACCAATTTAATATTTCATCTATAAACGTTGACATATATTTAGAAATTACAGCCAGCTTTAAGCTTCAGCCGTATTAAGATAGGATCACAGTTTTGATCTGATAGATCAGGAATCTGCAACATGGGATTTTGCCTTTCCTATTACATCCTAAATAGCCTCTTGCTCTGTTATGTTTCTGTGTGTGTTTGTTATTATTTTGTTTTATGACCCCATGAAAAAACTAACTGGTCCCCCAGTATGTCCTCTTGATAAGTTAAAATACATTTAATGATGAAATTGTCAGGCAGAATTATAGGAATTCTGTCTCACTTATCTCATAATATGAGGAGTTGTGAGTATTTTGTTCTTGCATCCGCATCAGGAAGTGCTTGCTGTAATGTTACTGTATTTATTAAGTCCAAACGGTGGTGGTGGGGAGCTGGGTGACAGCAGCAGACAGACAGCAGGCTGCACACCAAGGTTCTGGGTTTGATTCCTGTTCGGCCCGGCGGCTGCCTGGATTGGTTGCCTTCCTCTGCTGGAGGTAAAGCAGCTGTCTGATTGCAGGAGATAAAACGACCGGAATGAATCTGAAGTATTACTAATAAAAATATTAATACAACAGCTACAGGCTAACTGAGAGAAAGGTGGGAGTGACACCGCTGAAGGAGCAGATCCGGGTCGGACAGAGAGCCCAGGGGCCAGGGAGTGCTACTATCAGCTGTAAGTTCTCCATGTCTGGGGAGGAGGGACTGAGGCGCTTTTATTGCTTTTAAGATCATTTAAATCACATTTTAAGGACAAACATAAACACATCAAACATTTATCATTTCACCTTTACTGAATTTTTGAGAGTTGGAGATGGACTAATGCTGCTCATCCACAGGGAGCAGTTGATTCTGGGCCCTATAAGTGCTCCCTCCAGGAGCCACTAAATTACTAATCCCAGGCAGCGCATCCTGCACTGCGCTCACAGATAGATCTTTACGGGTCTAATTGCAACAACCGTCTCACATATGGGTCGCACTTTGAGACTAATATGCAGTAATATGTGCTAGAAGCAGTTTAAAAAAAACCAAACATATGTATCAGCAGCTGATGGAAAAAATGAAAAAAAAAAAAAATTAATTAGGGCTAACTCTATTTCAGATTTAATTATAAAAATCTACTCCGAAAAACTGCGAAAATGATCTAATAGGTCAACATTTATTAAATAAAATGTAATTACCCCTAGTTTGAGCAGGTAAATAAGATGATTTGCCATTGGAATTGGTATTTTTTCTCTTAATAATAAGATAATCAGATAATATGCAGTTGAAATAAGAGAATACAATTTTTTTTTCTTGTTTTATATGTAAATTATGTTGTTCCATTGGAGAAGTGTCTCACTTTACCTCCTCAATACAAGAACAAATCCACTTATTGTAAGAAAAAATTATTTATTCAGATATATATGTTTTCCAGTGCATAGGTGTTTTCCTTGACTTCAATGCACTGAATAAACAATCAAAACATGAGAAAAAGTTTCTTAAATTAAGTGTATTTACCCTTTATTTGAGCAGGTAAATAAGATGATCCACCAATTGAATAAATATTTTTACTCTTAAAACAAGATAATTAGATAATATGCGCTTGAAATAAGACAATGCAAAAAAATTTTCTTACTTTAAATGTTCATTGTCTCGTTCCATTGGCAAAGTGTCTCACTTACCTCCTCAATTAAAGAATTCACTTATTTTAAGCAAAAATGGGCTTAATTAGATTTAAATTTTTTTGCAGTGTGTCATTTCACCTCCACAGCTTATAAAACTCACAGGTTCTCTTAAAAAGATATGAGATGGAAAAAGGGTGGTGAACACCAGTGGGTACTCTTCTGTCTTGCAATCACAGTGGGCTAAGGGTGTTGGCACGCGTGAATGTGTATATGTATGTTTATCTGTACATCCACTAATTTATTTGGTGAATTAATGGACTTTTGGATAGAGATGCCCCAATCTTTTCTTTTCTGATCCAATTCGATACAAATGCATGGCCTGAGCACATCTGCCGATATCCGATCCGATATCTGATTCTACCGTGAAATTAATTAATCGTATACCTGGCCATGTGAGTAAAAGCATCATGCTTGATATAAACATTGTTAAAAAAAAGGTAACAAATCAACAGGTATAGATCATTGCTAGCTGCTGTATGCTCTGTGCGATGACGTAGTCAGCTTTGCAATCATAAATTTGAAGTCACTAGATCACTGTAACTGTATTGTTGAGTATATATCCATAAAAATATAAATAACTGGTTCAGAATGCTGGACTGGCATTATTCATCCGATATCTGATCCAGCTAATTAGTCGATATCTGATCTGATACCCAGATTGGTGCCCTGTTGGATTAGTTGTTATTAGTCCTAGTCACCATAAGATAACTAAGAATGTAAGAAATTGTTGTTGTTCACAACTATAGAAAGATGAAGGGCTGTGACTAAATAAGTTTTACTCTTCATACCCCTTCTGACACATAAACACTAAATTAAAGCTACAATTAGAGTAAGCCATTAGTCATACATAACATTTGTGTGGGTTAGATTTTTAATTTTCTGCCGGAACTTCTGACATAAATAATTATTGATTACATTTGCCTGGGGGGGGATGTCACAGGGGGGGCATTGTTGAAAATAAAGAATGAAAATGAAAAATGAAGGGGGCGAAAACCTAAAGGAAAATATGTATAAATGGGGCAACAGTTTATTGATGAAAATATTAAGTGAACCAAAGAGCCACTGGTGCTCTGGAGCAGCAGGTTGCTGTTCTAGCAGGTTAATAGAAGTAGTTGAGAGACTGAACATTGAACCACTATGACCCTGTTCTTAAGTTGTATGATGGTTTAGTTCACATCTGGATTCAGTGGATTTAGCTAAATAATGTACATTTTAGCCAAACATTATTTGTATCCACTGGAGGATTTAGGTTTTAAACTATTTTCAATTAACTGACAAGTGGGATTCTGACAGGGACTGAGACCAGCATTTCCTAAAAGATAAAAGATAATAGAAAATTAATATAACAATAGTATGAATCAATTTTTAGGATCATATCCACATGTTTGAATAATAATTTTAAAAATCTTCACTATCTAAATGTGAAAGCCTTTTTCATGGTTACTAACCAGTTTTTTGCACATTTCCTGTTTGATGATCTTTCTTTGGTGATGAGCTCAAAGTCTTCAAGGCTGGAAAGCCTCCTTGCCATCACCCTAATCTTTTGCTCCATCCACACATATATGTATTTTTAGTGGATCTATGCTTCTCTGTAGTTTCCTGTTTATTTCCCATGTAGTCCAGAAGTGATCAGCCTATTTTCTGTGAGACAGGTTTTGTAGCTGAGGAATCGACAGGCACTCATAATCGCACAGATCTATAGAGATTAACCAGTTAAAGGCTTTTTTTGTAAGTGCCTGCTCCTTCCACTGTAATAAAATATGACAACTTTACTTCATATCTTGGGTCTTTTTTTAAATTAAATTGACTGCTAAATACATGCAAATGTAAAATTTGTGAATAAGATCCTCGCTGAGACATTTGCATGTTTGAAGCTGTTCCTCTGAACCCTCAGCATGCAGTGGAAGGAGCTGTGATATGAAAAGGCTGCAAGAAGGAACCAAATTAGCAATAGATTTAGCTGACACTAAACAGGTTTGCAATGAATGGATGTGTTGTTATTTTATTTAAATCATTTTTCCGTTTTCATTTTAAATCAGTTGTGTTATTCAGCAGTAACTTAAAGATACCCTGGTGTAGGATGAAGCGTGAATGAATATCCTGTGTGGCTTTTCCTGTGCAGCAGTCATGGCCGATGCAGACCTAGACTTCCAGACCGCTGATGCCGGTGCGTCCGCCACTTATCCCATGCAGTGCTCTGCTCTGCGCAAGAACGGCTTTGTGGTGCTCAAAGGTCGTCCCTGCAAGATCGTTGAGATGTCCACCTCCAAGACCGGCAAGCACGGCCACGCCAAGGTGTAAAGAATACACAAAATTCAAGATCACAGAAATGGAGAAGCAAAAACCATTTTTTTCACTATTTAGAAATAGATTAAATCACATCAAATTTCAAAGTTGACAAGCTTTTGTTAAAGTTCCAGCTTGAGAAAGAGATGAGATCATAAATACTCTTTTCAACATGTTTTCCCCTTTAATGTGGCATTTTGTTTACAGTATAACCAACAAGCAAATCTGCCAGAGAAACAAAAAGTAGTTGCATAAATGTGCTGAACCTTCAAGCTATAGTGGAGGATTTTTGTGAATTTTTGAAAAAAAAAAAAAAAAATGAACATGCACAACCCTGTACCTGCTCCCAAGACAGAACTCCTATTAAAAGTGTGCTAGAGAGTGCATGAGCCCATTTCTAAAAACATCCTCCACTATACCTTTAAGTATTCATTCTGTATTTTGCAATTTAGGTTCTTTATTATTATACTAATTGTAGTACATTTAAATAAATAACCTATTTATTTTTAATTAAATTTATTGGAGTTTTCCCAAATACATTTTGGAGCTAATTTTACTTCTATTTTGTTTTCCAAACTAATCTTTAAATCTATGAAGCAGTTGTTGGATTTTTTTTCTCTTAAAAAAAATTTTACCTTAAATTTTATCTCACAGTCTCAAAGAAGGAATGGTTCATTTTGATCTCCCACTGACCACCAAGAACCTCAATGCCAGAAGTCCCATCCCCCTTAAACTTCTAAACGGGGTAATGAGGCTGGAAGACTCCTTCCTCAAGCTGGTACCCGACTCCTCCAACAATCAATGTCCTCTGAAAAAATCAGTCAGAGATCCTGTTGACAACACCAATTATAGAGCTACGCCAGTATAGAGCAGACTGTTTTTTTTTTCCTGATCTCATGGAGAAGATCTCAGACAGAAAGAGATCTGGATCTGTCGATGTTCTCTAAATCCTCTCATCAATCATCGCTATTAATCTGTTATTATGATTCAATCTCTATTAAGATATCAATCATGCTACAGGCACAGATTTTAAAAACACTGAAGTTACAATATCCACTCACCTGCTCAGCAGACTGTCTAATGAGTGTGTGTCCTGTCCCTGTGCAGGTTCACCTGGTTGGTATCGACATCTTCTCCGGTAAGAAGTATGAAGACATTTGTCCCTCCACCCACAACATGGACGTCCCCAACATCAAAAGAATGGATTATCAGGTGAGAGAACAAATCCTTTTACTGAAAACCTGTTGTGCAAAAACTGGACCACTGGAGTACGAATACTTAATTCATGATGTTTTTATGGGCTATTAGCGTCTACTTTGAGATTCTTGTATAAGTATAATATAAATAGATTCTGCAGTTGAAGGAAGATAAGCCATACTGAAATTCGAAGAAGTCTTATCGGTTAATAACATTAATATGGTCTAAATCCATCCGTCCATCTATCCATCACACTTTATCCCTGCTTGGGTCATAAAGGGTACTGGTGCCTATCTCCAGCTGTCTACGGGTGAGAGGCGGGGACAGATAGCCAGTCCATTGCAGAGCAACACATAGACAAACAGGACAAACAACCATTCATGCACACACTCACACCTAAGGAGAATTTAGAGAAGCCAATTAACCCTAACAGTCATGTTTTTGGACTGTGGGAGGAAGCCGGAGTACCTGGAGAGAACCCTGCATGCTCAGGGAGAACATGCAACCTAGAACCTTCTTGCTGCAAGGCTACCCACTGCACCACTGAACAGCCCTTCTATTAGCTATTCTTGGCATTTTATTTTGGCTCATGACCCTGTTGAAGACCTATGATCTGTCATTGAGACTAAGTTCTCTGACACTAGGTAGAACACTTTTCTATTGAAACCCTTGGCAGTTTTAAGAATTCATTCCAGACAGCCTGTTCCAGATAAAGCAAAGCCACCCCAGAACATAACAGAGCCTCCTCCATCTGTTCTTTTCTTAATGTTTCATTTTTCATCAGTGAGCATGGAGCTCTAGTGCCTTGTAAAAAAAAAAATTCATTTTTATCTCACCTGTCCATAGGAAATTCTCCCAGAAGCTTTGTGGCTTTTCAAAATGTAGTTTGGCAAATTCCAATCTGTTGTTTTTAATGATTTGTTTCCAGAGATGGGAAGTAACGAAGTACAAATACTTCGTTACTGTACTCAAGTAGATTTTTCTGATATTTTTACTTTACTTTACTACTTATTTTTATGGTGACTTTTTATTTCTACTCCTTACATTTTTACACAAATATCTGTACTTTCTACTCCTTATATTTTAAAAACTTGGCTCGTTACTTTAGTTTTGAATCATTTCAATTGAGTTACCATTATTATTTTTCACGTCATCAATACCAAATTCAATCTAATTGGATGGGAATCTACGTTGCATTTGACGCACCACTACAAGATGAATCGACAGATTCGGCGGTATTCATTGGCGGCAAATCATTGCAGCTTGGTGGCGGTGGCGTTAGCATAGTAGCATGGACGACGAGATGATTGAAAATGAACACAACGGAGATCTAGTCCTATTGGCAGACATCCATTTAAAATGTAGGCAGCGGCATGAAAAAAGTGGTTTCTACTTTTACTTTTATACTTTAAGTAAATTTACAAGCCTGTACTTTGTTACTTTTACTTGAGTAAAGAAGTTTAATCAGTACTTCCACTTTTATCAGAGTATTTTTTAACACAAGAATCTGTACTTTTACTCAAGTACGGAAAGTGAGTACTTTTGCCATCTCTGTTTGTTTTCAACAATTGTGTCCTCATTGGTCTTCTTCCATTAAGTCTACTTTGGCTTAAAAGATGGATGATCCAATCTGACACTGATGATCCTTGAGCTATATTATTCTTCTCTTTGATTTGTCATCAGTGTTCCTCCTGCGGTTATGTCCAGGGAGGTCGGCTACAGTCTCATGGATCTTAATTTTCTGAATAACGTGTCAAACTGTAGTCACATGAACATCAAGCAACTTGGATGTGTTCTTATTACCTTTACCCTTAACAAAGTCATCTTTAACTTTTTCCTAATCTCTGAGACAATTTTTCCTGTGCTGCATCTGTTCCATGTTGTGTGCAGTACACACCATGTTATCAAAAGAGCTCAGTAGCTGCTTTTCTTTTACAAATGTGGGCAAAACTGTCGAAATTCTGCTAACTTTGAAAAAGCAGTTTCATAATTGCGGTATTTCCATTAACAAATCCAGTTAAAGTTACATGTGAATACAATTGTTCACAAAATAATTCTGACAACCACATGGAAGAAAACATGTATCCATATTTCAGACATGGCTCTAATGGGTGCCATCACCCTTCATGATGTGAAAACAGTCTTTCCATTGCAGTTTTTTTTTTTGTGGAAATTATAAAAAAAAAAATAAATTTCGATACAAACAAAAAAAACCTTTATCGAAGCATAAAAGCTTCTTTTTTGAAAAGTATACATTTTATTTTAGTTTTTATTTAGGAACCAATTGATGGTTTTTGGAAATGCACTTACTGTCTACCTGTAGCCCTATATGTAGGCCCACTGACTGATTAGAAGGTTGTAGACACTTGTTATGCTTATAAGTGGACATGCCTTGATTTAACATGTCCCTTTTGTCACATTATTTCTGCCGAAGCAATGTCTGTTTTGCATTTGTTCATTCAGCAAAAATCCAATGTGCTAGCTGATACCTTTACCGTGCAAATACACACAGAACAGAAGAAATGACAAGTTAACAGTTTTCTTTCACAGCTGATTGGGATCCAGGAAGGCTACCTTTCCCTGCTCCAGGACAGCGGGGAGCTGCGAGAGGACCTAAAACTTCCAGAGGGAGACCTGGGAAAAGAAATGGAGAGCAGACATGAAGCCGGAGAGGAGATCCTGGTCAGTACCGTCGCATCTGTGGCCGTTCTTTTCTGCTGCAGCTTTCTGATGAACCGCTCCTGACCCTCCTCTCTCTATTATTTCAGATCACTGTTCTAAATGCAATGGAGGAGGAAGCTGCAGTCGGTATAAAAGCTTTGAGTAAATAAGCCAGAGGAGGTAAATAAAGAGCTGCAGACATTTTCTCTCTTTGAAACTGACCCAAAAGCTGCCAGAGGAAAATGTTTGTGCATGTGTGCCATAAACTGCAGCCATGTTTTTTTTTTCTGTTGGAGTCAAGCTGCAAAGGCCTGTCTTTAGGATTCAAGGATTATGATGTTTGCATATGTTGGTCCAATGGTCTGAAACAAGCTGTTGAAGATGACATTAAACAATCATGAACACAAGTCAATAATTAGGGACTCTGAATGGTTCTTTTTGGGTGTTTTTTTTAATCCACATAGGTATCAAAATTAAACACGTGCCCATCAATGAACAAATCTATTATGGAGTATTAGGACGAGGCTAGATTTTTTTTTTCTTTTCTAATAAGAGAATAAAGTCTCAATATTACGAGAATAAAGTTGAAAAATAACGAGAATTAGGTCCTCATACCACAACCCGTTTCAGAAAGAAAGATTCAAGCTCCGACCAGCATATAACGAACAGCACCATCAAACACCAAACCGAGTCCACTTTGACATTCTGCCCAATTTGATGCTGCTGTGCTAAAAGATTTCCTTATTTGTCAAACTGATGCCAAAGTATAACTTCATGTGATTCTTGAGATTCCTCATTTTAGGGAAGAAGAAGCTTCTTATAAGAGTTGTCAGTTCTCGTAATATTAGGACTTTAATCTCGTAATTTTGCAACTTTATTCTTGTAATTGAATAAATAAAAAAAATCTCTAGCCTGGCCATAATACTCCATCGTGCAAATGCACTAATATTTAGGTAAACGTTATTTTGCAAGAGAAGATTTATAGTTTGGTGAGACTAAACATTTGGCTTTCGATGGAGTGAGGAAATGATCAGTTAGATGCCTGAAACTTGGAAACACAACTTGTGTACAAACAGTACAATGAAACTAAAGACACAAACTGGCTGTTGACCTTGTCGAACAGGCTAAAATTAAGCATCTTGGTGATTGCAACCTTGATCATAATGGGAAAAAAGTATATATATTATTTTCTAAAAATTATGGTCTGAGGAAACTAATCAATTTGACTGGAATCTATGTATTCTGGCCAGAGGGGTGATGAGGTTTCCAGCAAAAACTGTATAAGTTTATTAATGGAAGGAAAAGGTGTGATTTACATGCAAAATACAAAAAGCTGCACAACAAATGAATGCACTGCAGAATCCAACATTTTTTTTTTCTATGACTGGAAAAGTTCAGTGACTATTTGAATCTTACACAACAAATCAATAGACATTGCTTTGCATATATTTGAATGTTTTTAGGCTTGCATCTCCAACACGAATGATTTAATCTTTTATTGATCATCGTTTGTAGGTTTCCCTTCATGGCCTGATATGGCTTCTAGCTTCCTTTATTTCTGTTATCAGTTTATGCATTCTCTAATCCATATTGATTGTGCAATATTTAAACTGCAGATGATTAGTTTGGACATCAATCATTTCTTCTCTTTGTCTAAATCTGTTTCAGATGCAATTGAGATGTATAGAGCCTGGAGAAAAGAGGGAGCTAATGCATCTTCAGTGCTACACTGCCTCCCCTTTCTGTCTCTCCGTCGTCTCCTTTCTGTCCTTTCAGTTCAGCTAAACAACTTGAATAAACATCTGGAAAAAGTTTAAATGCATTGTGTACATAACACAGATGATATTGCCTTAGTCTTGATTGAATCTCTAAATGTTTAGCTACTATCAGGGATGAGTTGTGATCAAGCTTTTAACATACTTCTGATTAACAGAGGGCTTCATCTCCAGATCTTTATGGTTCTGTTTAGATTTGCCAAACAGGACAGAGAGATCATAAAGATGTGGTTCCTCTGCTAGCATTCATTGTTTATTAAGCTGTCTGGAAGAAATTATACTTTATTTATTGTGCTCTCAAGATTCGGATCCAGGATCTGTGGCTGATTTTAATAGTTTGGCTGTGTTGGTATGGTGAGCCCGCACTGTGTACAATCTCTAGACTATCATACACAACAAAGCTAAAAAGTAAAAATAAAGATATTGCAAATTGATGGGTGTGATTGCATTCTTTATTTAGCAATTATTAAACAAATGCTTTGAGCCGGTTAATGCTGCAGATGATGATAGAAGAAACTTGACTCAATAAGAAAGAGCTTTACAGTAGGATCTCTGTGTTTGGACAAAGTCTACAAGCATCAGTGGTTTTATCCACTTGAAGCCTTAGAAATATCAGTTTACTGTTAGATGAGGAAACAGGAAAGCTTTGATACAAAAAGAGTTCAGTGCATGTTTAAAACCGAAAGTGTCACAGAGGCTTCAAAATAAGCCTTGTTTAAAAGGAACAGAGCTGACCTTAGGTTATGTAGGGCTTGGAGGTCACATTTACAGTTAGGCTGAGGCACCATGACATAAGCTATACTGCTTTAGGGAGATAAAGATACAAAAATAAAAGGTTACGCTAATCGATATAAGTTTAGCATAACCCATTATTTGATCCACTGTATGACAGCTTGATGGTTTTTTACTAACAATCATTCATGATGCATCCAGTAGCAACCTAGAAATGTAGCTTATTTTATTATATCTGTACTATTAGAGAAAAGCTCCTTCTTTCTGAACTGATATGAAGTTTATCAATTTTTCTGTTAGAAATCATGTGGATGGGGAGTTTACCTGTGCCTGTAGCCAGCTCTGCAAATTATTCTTTAAAAGTTATGGGAAAATAAAAATGATTAAAAGACAATAAAACCAGGAGAGTATAGAATTCATACTATATACACTGAAAAATTATCATTATGGCACAAATCAATCTAGGTTTTCATTTATTTTTTTGTTAAATCCAAAGTGATGCACCAGAGGTTCCAATGCCATCTCCAGCACCATCAAAGTGGTGACGTTGCCGTAAAAGAAGAAAAGATGAAAGTCGTCGCAGGTTACTTGCTGTGGGGGTAGAACCTTTGCCCACTCTGGCTGTGGCCTAGGAAGTTGTGTCGAGCGGCACCCTGTGGGGAGCTCTGGAACGGAGCCTGATAATTTAAAAGAAAAAAAAACATGTAAAACCTTAAAATAAAAACAGACGGTACACTTTGGAAATGACAAAAACAGAAATATTTTTGCTTCTACTCCCAAGTAAATAAAAAGCAATTTATCCTAGATTGACAACTGAATTATGTTAGAAGAGGATGAAACTAGTAGCTCTTGAAAGTTATAAAATTATAACCCCTCTGCAGCTGCTATCCATGAGGCCCACCTCCTAGGAAGCAGCAAAATAAGGTTAAACAGTGGGGAAGTGGCCCATAGGACCCATACCTTTGCAGTGGGGATCTGGACCATGGGTGTGGGCAGCAGACCTGGAGCAGCTGGGTGCATAGTGGAGGGGTGCAGGGGCCTCAAAGCACCCTGACCAAACAGGACACAGAACCAAAGCACTAGAGTCAATTTCCGTCAAGTGGACGTACAGGTACAATAACCCACAACAATGAACGCATCTTGGTTTAATATTCAATACAGTCATGCTGAACAGATTTCAATCAAAATAATAATCCTCTTAGCATCTTATAAGCATCTTAAAGGGCCAGTATCATGTAAAATAAGCATCTTAAGCTTTATAGATGATGTTATAGCATCATTCCCTGCTATGAGTCATTAATGAGTACTTGAGGAATCCAACAGCAGCAAATCAGCTGAGCAAAAACAGCTGCTTGGACGTAGCTCCCCCTCCGCTGAGTTCGTAACACTTCTAAGACTATATATTAGTCTTACTTCTATATTAGATAAATATATTAGATGCCAGGGTGACTACTGTAGTTATAAGCTCCCCAGCGATAAAACGGTTCTTAAAACAAAATGTTTTGGACTTCATTTTAAAAATGTCACTGACAGTTACGGATGACAGCTTGTGAACAAACGGGAGTTTGACATTAATTCCAAATCCCAGAAATAAGCAAACTCCTTTGTGGTGTGCCCAGCTTTACAATGAGGTGTAGTGGAAATATCTCACCAAGCAGAAATATGTTCTACTTACGCTACTTCTTGTGTTTGATGTGCGATCGTTCAAGAAAGGTTCAATTGCAACGCGAGTTGCCATTTTCCAATGCCGTTATTGTATTTAGACAATATATATTTGACAACAAAATTACAATACTGCTAAGACAAAAGTTGTAGACAGCATGCAGCATTGTTGTGATGATGTGCTGAGATGGGAGTGACGGAAATGGAAGGAGGAGCCGAATTTCAAAGTATTTAGAAACTGCTACGATGGGAAGATCTTTCTTTTTATATTTATTAATTTCTTAACAGCTGACGGTGATTTCAGTACAGAATTGAATTTAATGCCTTGGAAACAAATAATACTGGCCTTTAAAGATGTAAACATTGGAGTCAGAGCAGCGGCTTTTGGCACATACTAGTTAAAACAGAACAAGAGGATTCATACAAAAAGCTTAGACCTGAACCGAACTGGACTCACTGCATCTGTGAAGCCAGACTGCTGGTTGGCATGTTCCAGCTGCTTCTGCAGGGGTATCGATGCTCCAGTGATGTACCCTTAGAGAGACAAGCAGGTTAGAGCCTCTAAGACCAAGAAACGTCTGATAGTGGTCTAACTCCTGAAAAACGTCACCTGGAGAGTCTCAATCCAGTTAAGCACAAATGTCCAACTTTTACTTTTCTCTAACTAGTTCTTCACTTTTAGATTATTCTAAATACAATATTTTACATTTCAGGTGCAAGCCAGTTTTGTTTCTGTTAAATAAGGACATTTGTTTCCTGCTATGCATCTTGGCTGCGGCTGATATTGCTGACAGGGTGACACATGCAGCAGGACTTACCAGGCTGGGAGGCGAAGTGGCTGTGAACCGGATATCCAGTCTGCTGGTGAGGGAGGTACTGCATTGCTTGAAATGCAGAGGCCCCTGGATATAAACAGAAAAAAACAAAAAAAAACATTGTTTTTAACTCAGGATCAACAGATAAAAGGTTTTAAAAATTGATCCCTCTTATTTTAATAGTCTACTGATCCTGAAAATGTTCTGCTGATAATTTGGGACTGATATTGCAACTTCTTCCTCAATTTATCTTAATCTTAATTTATCCATTAACAAATTAAACATTGACAAAAGCTAGCAAATGCAGGGAGCAGCAATACATGCGCTCCACTAAAAGCATGGCTGCTGAATGCACTATTTGCTTTATTTCTATTTCATAATATTTTTTTTCATTTAAAACAATTTAATTTCCCTTTAGCATAAATAAAGTATTTTGAAATGACTCAACACATGCATGCATGTACTGGCCGTTGCCAATACTAAAAAACAAAAAAACAAACAAATGCCAATATTGACCAAACATCTCTTTTTCAAACTTTTAAAATGTCATAAATGCACTCAGTGGTTTATTGCATTTTGACATTTACTCTAAGAGGTAGACTCCCGTTATGACATTATTAACAAAACCACACAGTCAGGATTGAATCCGTTTCTTGCTTTTTTTACCTCTGATCTGAGAACTGCTGGCGAAGCTTACGGGTACCGAGGGTCCGGGGGCGTAGGTGGAGGGGTGCTGGGATGCTGCCACCCCATAGGACTCATGGACCCCCTGGCTCCCGCTGAACTGTCCATGTTCTGCTGAGCTGGAGCTGAACCCAGGGGTCTGGTAATGACGGGCCTAAACAAGGAGAGAGGATAGGAGGTTAAAGGTGTGAAAGAAGGAAAGACTTTTGGCCTCTTTTCAAATAAAACTGAATTTAAAAGTAATTTTTCTTTAAAAAAAAAACATAAAATAATTTTATTTGCATTTTTCATTTCAGATTATTATTTTTTTTTTCTGTACAGATTGTAGCTCAGCTTGTCTTCCTTTGTGAAGTGTTTTTTTTTCTGTAAAGGTGTGAAACCATTCGTTCTCACCAGTTCTGTACTTACTGGAATGACAGAAGCTGGGAACAGCTGTTTGCTTCGCTCTCCGAGCAGGGCGCCAGGTCGACTGTGGCTGACCGGACTTCCTGAGAACGCAGAAACCATGGCAGAGCAAAACCATTTAAACTAAAGTGTTAGCAGAGCATTAAAGCAAGACTGATCGATTCTTTCCTCCCCTAATGCATTCATTTGGCTTTTTTTTCCCCCCTCACACTTAAATATTCCAGATTAAACTTACTTTGATGTCAGACAAAGATAATCTAATCTAGCAGGGAATGCAGTTTTCAGAGCGTTGGGAGTAAAAACTGTTTTCCAAGCCAACTATGTGTGACAGTTTTATGTTGTTGGTTTTTTTTGACTGAATTTTGTATGCTAGACCCAGGCCTGATTACTTCCTAATCTTTAGAACCAATAAAAAAAAAAATCCTAGAAGAACCAACCAGAGAGATCCTGAAAAGCTATATATCATAATTCTGATCTAAAGGATTTCAAGAACAGACAATAAACTGAGCAACTGAATTCTAAGGCCCCGTCCACACGAAGTCAAAACGAACACAAAACGCTAATATTTTCCAGAACGTTTGTCGTAAAGACGGAGACGTAAAATAAATGTGATCGTCCACACGAATGCATGAAAACGCTGCAAAATGTATGCCAGGCCTGTAAGTGGCGCTGTGGTGCCAAAGCAAAAATAGGCGACGAAATGTTGGGCATGCGCACTAATATTTATACATGGTTGCCCTGCGGGTCCATTTTCGTGGTTCAGTCAAATTCAGGTGCTGAACTATGTCGTCGATGTTGCTCTGTTCTTCCTGGAGATATTCCAGAAGAAGAAGATTCTGTTGTAAGCCCGACAGCAGGGTGAGTAGCATGAGCAGCAACCATTCAACACAGTACGGAGCCATTGTTGTTGTGATACTGTGTCGCGCATGCGTGTTTGGAGGCGACGCTATGACGCATGCGTGTCAGAAAAAAAAATGCGATTAGAGCTTAAAGTTGGAAACGCGAAACGGCGTTTCAAAATCTTCCCACTCTGAAGGCTTAATAAAAAAAAGATCGTTTACAGACCCCCGAAACGCCGGCTTCGTATGGATGAGAGGCTGGTTTGGTGAAAAATTTGTGCGTTTAGGCCAGGGTTTGACTTCGTGTGGACGGGGCCTTAGAGTCTGAAAATATTGTAAGAAAATTGCTTCTAAAGACCCCTGATGAACAACAACCTTTCCAATATTACTCTAAAAGCTTGAGTTGGACTCCTCCAGGAGCTGAAGCGCCTCACGCTTCCCTTAAGAGTTATGATTTGCTAAGAAAGAGACCCAGATGAACTGACATTTGCTTGGAGTTTCAAGGCTAGGGCTGAAACAAGTAATTGGATTAATCGATTATTGAAACAATCATCAACTAATTTAGTATTTAAACTTTAAACATGCCTTTAGCTGACAGAGCGACCCATTTAGAGTAGTAACTATACCAAAATTATAAAATAAATATGTCAGCATTTATCTATCCAGAACTTCTCAAGGGGAAAAGTTTTAGTTTCACCTGGTTTAATGTTGTAAGAAAAAAAAAATAATCGACAGATTAAATGATCATGGCACAAATCATGGCACCTATAATAATCTCACCTGGAATACTGAGGAGGTGCTGTCCTGCATGCATGGACAGACTGG
>NW_015150646.1:1130208-1162060 GCF_000732505.1 Cyprinodon variegatus
AATCATTACAATAAAAACCTCTTGTGCAAAGTGAACCCTTCATGGATTACTTTTTTTTTTATAACCAATATAATCAGCACTGCTTATAAAAACACCTTACTAAAAATGCTGATGTTTGCCTTTTACTGGTGAGAAATATATAAAATACTGTACTAATTGTTGATAGAATGGTAAAACGTGTTTATAACGAAGGAGAATGTTAGCAGAAAGCTAATATCCGGGGTGAGTTAAACTCAGACCTGTACTTCTACTCTTTGGAGATGCAAAAATATTCCGAATGGTACTGATTTTTTTTTGTAGTTTTATAACAAAATGAATTCAAATGTAATTAAAGGTACATTTAAGAATATTGATACACATTGACACAAATCGCTTCATTTTATCTACATAATTTTTTTTATAAAAAATAAATAAATAAAAAATTAAAAGCTTTTTCAACTCAAGAGCTGACTCAAATTTCAAATGTGCTTCAGCTAAAACAGGTTGTTTTAACAGTCTATAATCTAGGGCTGCAACTAACGAATATTTTGCAAATCGATTATTCTGTCCATTTATCTATTTTTTATTAGGCGAATAATAACCGAATAGCCAAAGGTTCCTTAAAGGAGATTTTTTATTAAACGAAATCAGGTGAAACTAAAACTTTTCCAGTTGAGGAGTTCTGGATAGAGCATATTGACAGACATAGTTTATTTTTTTATCTGAAATGCAAAATGTTTTTATATTTTATTACAATTTTGATATAACTACTGCTCTAAGTGGGTCACTCTGTCAGCTAAAGGCATGTTTTAGAGTCCGGTTAACAATTAATTGATTAGTAAATTAGCTGATGATTATTTCAATAATCAACTAATCCGATCACATTTTTCAGCCCTACTATAATCCTTTAACAAGTTCACATATATTTAGAAGCCTAAATAACATTTGATAGACAGGATTTAAAGACTTAATTAAAAAGAAAATTGAAATTCATTTTTAGGCTCAAAAAATAAAAATATAAAGTTGGAAATAATTGAAAATAAGGTAAAAAAAAAAAAAATTTCTTCAACTTTTCTTCACTGGGAAGATTTTATTCATGGAAAAAAATGAAAACAGCCAAATGGTTAAACAGCTGAACACTTATTCAGCTTCATACAGTCAGAAAAACTCACCTAAAAATTCTACAGCCTCTAATAAACAAATAAAATAAAGGAAACCTGTAGGAAGTAGCGATTTTTTTCTTGCTTTCATTCACTAACAAATTAATTAGCGCATTCAGGATCCATGCCTTGGTATCATATAAAAACGCATTAGTTGCCACTTTTTCCATTTGCGATCCATTGTTAAAATTTCCTTTCATTTGTTAATACAGGTTCATATTGGTTTAACTTGAGACTTGTGTAACTTTCTTTATCACTTTTGCTAAAAATGATGAAGAGCCAGCTAATCTTTGGATTAATTTTGTTTGTAACAAATTTTGTTGAAGTTCCAAAATAAACTGACTCAGTCAAAATATACTTGTAGATCTTCTTTTAAGTAGGAAAAATGCTTTTTTTTTTTTTTTTTTTTTTCTATTTATCATTTATTTATTTTACAAGGGTTTCCAAAAATGTAATCGACCCAGTATAAATGTATTTATTCTCTTATTGTAGGTTTTTACCTTATTTTAAATCTAAAATGTAAAATACCAATGCAATTATAAAAATAAAAAAACATAAATCTTTAGTAGATATTGAGAATTGTGTAAGTTTTCTTCTTGAATAATGCAGGGAAACCAAGGAGCTAGTGGTGGACTTCCGCAGAAGCAGATCCACCCCACTGACACCACTGAACATCCAGGGAATGGACATTGAGATAGTGGACTCTTATAAGTACCTAGGTGTTCATCTGAATAACAAACTGGAATGAACTCAACACAATGAGGNATCTCACCTGGAATACTGAGGAGGTGCTGTCCTGCATGCATGGACAGACTGGGCTGGTAGCTGGCTGAGGTCAACGTTGTGATGTCACTGAAGAAGAAAATCAGAAGCTGGTGAAGCACAGACCTTAAGGCTAGAATGAATCATCCCAAATAGAGGATACCTCTGCTCCTTCCTGCGTCTCTTTTCTTCCTCATGGAGAACTTTCTTTAGCTGTAAAAAAAGCTGGTGTTTCTCTTCTTGGAGTCCCTGAAGTTTCTCCTCCATCTTCATCACCTGATGTTAAAAGAAAATAACAACATATTCATTTTACAAGATCTTTTGGAGCTTGGCCCGCAAAAAATAAATACATATATAACCAGAGAGAAGACATCAAAGATAACGCACCTGTTCCTTGGTTTCCTCTAAAGACATCCTCTCCTCAATCTCCTTTGTCCTCTTCCTCTCCTCCTCTTCCTTCAGCTTCTGCTCCATCATTTTGTCAACCTCCTCTTCCTCTGAAAAATAGAACAATTTCAGAATCATTACAATAAAAACCTCTTGTGCAAAGTGAACCCTTCACGGATTACTTTTTTTTTTTATAACCGATATAATCACCACTGCTTATTGTATTGTATTGTATTGCCTTACATAATTGTGGCTAAAAATACTGATGTTTGCTTATACCGGTGAGAAAATATTTAAAATACTGTATTAATTGTTGATAGAATGGTAAAATGTGATTTAAAAATTTTTTTTATTTTTTAAATCTTAAGTGCAAAATGTTTTTATATTTTCTTACAATTTTGATATAACTACTCCTTCATATTTTTGTTTAAATTGAGACTTGTTTAATTTTCTTCTTCACTTTAGCTAAAAATGATGAAGAGCCAGCTAATCTTTGGAAAACAGATATACTAACTAAAGCGGGTTAGGATTTTCAAATTTTGTTAAAGTTCCAAAATAAACTGACTCAGTCAAAATATACTTTCAGATCTTTTTTTTTTAAGTAGGAAAAATGCTTTTTGTTTTTTTCTATTTATAATTTATTTATTGTAAAAATGTTTCCAAAAATGTAATCGACCCAGTATAAATGTATTTATTCTCTTATTGTAGGTTTTTAACCTTTATCTTAAATCTAAAATTTGAAATACCAATGCAATTGTAAAAATAAAAAGACAAATCTTTATTAGATATTGAGACTTGTGTAAATTTTCTTCCTGAATAATGCATGAAAAACCAAGGAGCTAGTGGTGGACTTCCGCAGAGGCAGATCCATCCCACTGACACCACTGAACATCCAGGGAATGGACATTGAGACAGTGGACTCTTATAAGTACCTAGGTGTTCATCTGAATAACAAACTGGAATGAACTCAACACAATGAGGTTCTGTATAAGAAAAGCAGAGCAGACTCTTCCTGCTGAGGAGACTTTGGTCTGTTGGAGTGAGGGGCACTACTGAAGACCTTCTATGACTCTGTTGTGGCATCAGCCATCTTCTATAGAGCTGGCTGTTGGTGCAGTGGCTTATCTGTAGCTGAGAGAAAGCAGCTGGATAAGCTGATCAGGAAGGCCAGCTCTGTGATTGGTTGCCATCGACTCAGTGCAGAAGGTGGGAAACAAAAGGACCCTTACTAAAGTAACATCCCTGTAGGATAATGTCTCCCACCTCACGCAAGAAGCTGTTGCTGAACTGAAAAGCTCCTTCAGTGACAGACTGCTGCACCCTAAATGCACCAGAGAGCATTATCACAGATCCTTCCTCCCAGCAGCTGGAAGACTTTATAACCATCAATTTTCCCAACAACCTCAAGAAGTTGTTACATTCATGCTGATTTTTGCACAGTTTCTGTGTTAGTCAGTTAAATAACATGCTGCTGTCATTTCATTCTCTTTTTTTCTCTGGTGTTACTGCTACTTTCCATATATCCATTACTGTAAAAACATGCACAGCTGTAACTGATTTTTATTCTCCAGATAGAGGTTATTATAATGTAAAAACAACGTACAGTACTATACTCTGTTTTATTTTCCTATCTGTCATTTTTCTAGGGTGCACGTTGTGTGACCACTTCTACAATAACCTTTGCTGCCGTAAACACCACAATTTCCCCACTGTGGGACAATAAATGAATTTTCTATTCTATTCTATGTTTAGCAACACTATGGTATACATATATATATATATATATATATATATATATATATATATATATATATCTATATATATATATATTTTTTTTTTTTTTTTAAGGTCAAATAATGGACTGAATATAAAAATGGCACTTTGGATTGTAAAGGTTTCAGACTCCTTGGCTAGACCAATGAAAAAATAATTATCGACCTTAAAAAAAAGAAAATACAACCCCATGTCTATCGATCTCTAATAGGAAGGGTCCAGCACAAAATTTAACTGGTTTTGAAACCAGCCAAATAAAGGTCTTAATTCGTACATGTAAAGACTGCAGTCAAAGCTTCAGAAATCCCATATTGCTGTTGAGACAAGTATTTAAAAGGGTTTTGGAATGAGAAAGTATTGACCTATTTTACAGGAAGGTTCCTTCTACAATACATATATCAACTTTCTTCAATGCTTACAATCCTGGCTTAATTGTTTCAGTGAATGCTCCATGTGCACTTTTCAGTAGACGCTTCTCCAGTCATCTGACATGTTGTTGCAACTTTTGGTTCTGCAATGGTTCTCCAACCAGCATAGCTCCATACTAATTTATTTTTACCTTGTCTCTTGCGCTCCCTCTCCCTCATAATATGCTTGTGCAGGGCTCTGGCCATCGCATTGGACAGCTTGGGTCTCTCCAGCAGGGCGGGCATGGTGACAGGCAGTGGAGGGGCCAGCTGTAAATACAGCAAAACAACATTACTGTATTTTGATGTACTAAAAGTATGGCTTGTCATTGGTGAGCTGTGGAGGAAATTAGACAAAAAAAGCACACATCCCAAATGGTTTAGTGGTTAGGATCTGTTGTCTATAACTATTACACCCACCTAGAATAGGGTGCAGCACATTTTTTATTGGAAATGCGCAATCATAACTGCATAAATGCCTACTACACATCAATTATGTAAATCCTTATCCATTTATTAGTGTATCTATTAATGTTTTTTACTGTCTGTGACTATTGTGTCTCCATACTCTTCTAAAATCATGTTGCTAACTATGTGAATTTCTCTATGCAATTTATATCCTTCTAATAAGGCAGTTTTAAGTACAAAAGGAGTTTCATTTCAGTCCTGGTATAATATGTAATAGAAAAAGCTATAAATGTGAACTATACTGTTAACTTTGTAATAACTTCGTCATTAATAAAAGTTCGGTTTAATAATAGTTCAGTTTAACTAATACTCTTTTTATCATTATCATTACTCAAACATGACATTGTATGTATGGTAGAGGCTAAAGGCAAACTGACAAACTGGTAAATGCTCAGAAAGCCTGGCTAAAATGCGGCGATGAGCTACATGCTAAGCTAACACTGCACGCACCGGTTGTAATCAGTTACAAAAGCACATAATTAAAAGAGGGGCGTTTAAAATACAGCCAATTGCTTTTAATTAGTATCATAAGTATGTTTGATGTATGACGCTTTCCTTCAACGGAAAGAAAAAGGGAATATATTTTTTGTAGAGGTGCTAGCTAGCTGCGAAGCTACGTAGCCCCTCTGATAGTGTCGCATCTATTTGACCTCAGTTTTAAAGAGCACAAAAATAATAAAAAAAATACTTACTTTTGTCGTTTTGCAATGCGTTTGATGAGAACCTAGATGTCAATTGTTTTTAGCGTTTCAAAGCGGAAATAGTATAAAATCCACTTCTTCTTCTTTTCTTCTTTCAAACAGTTGGTAACGGCACCGTGGCGCTTAGCGCCCCCTACAGAGCCATAAGTGTATGGCAGTGCACGCACAGCTGAATGTCTTAGTTGATCTTAGTTGGGCAACTTTCACTTTTTTTTTTTTTAAACATAATCACAAAAATAGACTTATAAGACAGTTTGCAATATACCTAATGGTGGAATAACATTCTATATTTACTATACTTCTTTTTGTTCAGCAAATATGACACCTCAAGTATAAATGATTTAGTGATTTTGGGAAAATAATTACATTCCACTTTGGTACCAGCGTTTCATCTCAGTGTGTGTCTGTTTTTTTTTCTTATAGAATTTTAAGTTATAACACAATGTCCAAGATACCATATCCCTAAATCACATGAATAAGAGCAAAAATATATTTTTCCCCCTAAAATTCATGCCGCTCTGTGTTTTTCTTTCACTTATATATGGCTTATAGACAAATGTGTGTGTGACCAGGAAGGCTGTGTTTAACAATCAGTTTTGCTTTAATTTCAATTCAGTTTATTTATATAGTTCCAATTCGCAACCAACTTGTAGCGATAGTGGAGTGGAAAAACTCCCTTCACCAATTCACAACACGTCATCTCAAAGCACTTTATAATTCAACCAGATCATCCTGTCAAATTGATTCAAAGTTTTCTATTTAAGGAAAACCAGCTGATTGTATTGACTCATTGACTTGAAGGCAATCCCTCACATCAGGCATTCCTTTGGCGACAGTGGAGAGGAAAAACTCCCTTTGAACAGGAAGAAACCTCCAGCAGAACCAGGCTCAGTGTGAGCGGCCATCTGCCGAGGTCGACTGGGGTTCAAGGAGACAGAAGCAGAGGTATTGCTTTAGTCAGGCAACATTTTCCTTTCACTAATTAGCCCTCCTCCAAGTGGAAATTCTGGTTTAAGAGTAAATTCTTGGATATAAACAGGGAGAGTGGTGGTTGTAAACTAAATTTACCGGGGGGGAAGGGCTTTTTTTTCATAGGTCATAGATACATAACAAAAATATCAAATACCAAAAAAGAAACAGGGGAAGAAAGTATAGTTCAGGATATTAATGTAAGCCACAAACCCTAGTTTGCAGATTCCTGATCTATCAAATGAAAAGGTTGTTCCTATTTTAATACAACTGAAGCTTAAAGCTAGGTGTAATCTTTAAATAATTGCCAAAGTATATCGTAAACACAAAATATCAAGTTGGTCAAAGGGTGGTCAGTTTATCATAAGAAATTTAGTATTACACTAAAAACCAATCCTGAGTAAAACTTTGTCAAAATAACAGAATTTTCCTTTAATTTCAGTACATGAAATGATCTGCCAAAGGAAACCATTTTTGCCATTATAATACATTTTGATATGAAGCACTTGTAATAATGGAGTTTCTTTATTTTAAATGTAAATTTGGAAAAATACACTCAAGCGAAGAAAAAAATGTTTGTTCTAAGTGGCACTGGCCCACATTTTGCCACTCTGGGTCCTTGGCCTCTAAATGCTCCCTGCAAAGCACAATGGTGGTTTAAATGAAGACAATTTTTATTGCCTTACAACAAGAACATTGTCAGAATTCATTTTTCCGTTTAGACCCTTTTAAGATAAAATCTGGATCAGTAGTGAAGAATTCATTGTGATTAAAGCAATTATTTAATATTAATGCTACAACAAAGTTAACAGATGTTCTTTCTAACCCTAACCCTTTCACTTTCGCAATTGGCTCAGATCTGCTAATTAGTGCAGCACTTACTATTGTATGGTCTGGATGATAAACACTAGATTGCAGCAAAACATCTTACAGCTGTTAAGATTTAGAGCCTGCTTAACCTCCATCATTCATCCCACTTGGCATCAAGACCAAAATGAAAAAAAACAAGAAGAGGGACTCATTACTCCAGCAAGTAAATATAGAAACATCTAAACCGGGGTTTAAAAGTCTGCCATTTCTTTCAAATTAAATTCAATAAAGAAACAAGAATTGAGTTTCATTACATTTTTATCACGTATGGTAATGGAGAGAAATAGCCAGTAATGTAGCCGTATACAGAGTTTAAACTGTTTCCATTAAAAAAAAGAAACTTTAAAAAAAAAGAAGAAATTGCGCTCGGCTTTACAATACCTTTAGAAAGTAAGCAACCTAAAATGAACATTAACAACATTAATCATAGAAGCAGCCAACAAAACAGTCATACCACTGAAAGCAGAGGATGATTGTGTAGTCTGAATTCTATCTTACTCCTACGATCAGATGCAGGATGGTACATTATATACTCTCACATTTTTATTAGCGCGCGGAATTAAAGGACAACTTCACTGTTTCAGAATTTCTTACTTAAAACGCTGATGGGAAACTTATCCTTTCACACCATCAGAAAAAATTTATCCTAACCTAAACTCAGAACACCTTTATACCAAGCAGGTTGACTAAAACTGGGCGTTACTATTATCATCAACATAATCCGCCCTCCTTCCTTTACACTTGATGCAACCACAATAACAGCTGCATTCTAAGATTATTAGATCCATTCCTTTCCACTTTCTACCATCAAACTAATCAGTTATGACGCTAGAAAAAAAAGAACTGGCAAAGTGGCCACAGAATTAGAATAGCTATTGAACAGTGGAGGAAATACAATTCAGACTGCAGAATAATAAAGACACATTCACTGAGAATGCAGTGATGTATTGTAGAGATGAAAGTGCAACTGACATGTTTATTCTGGGAAGTCTAGGCTGCAGAGCTGGATTTAATATTTAATATTTAAATGAATGAATAGATGGTGGAGGTCCGGGGAAGATGGGAAGTGGTGGAAAGGAGATCAGATTTCCCTTTGGCTGCTCCCATACACGCTCTCATCACTGTAGGCAATGTAGAGGAAAAAGTCCTCTTCGTGATGCTCCTGAGGAGAAAAAAAAAGAAAAAAAACAGAAAGAAATCACATGTTTAAATGTTGTTCAAAAATGTGATGGGTTTATTTAATTTAAACGGGACAATAGAATGAAGATGTGTTCATTGAGTCACAAAACATGTGGTGAGTCTTGCCTGATACAACAGGCCCATGGTGGCAGAGGTGGGTGGAATGACGTTGTTTACAAAGAAGAAGAGAGCATCCTCAGCTCGCAAGTGGATTCTTTTCCGGATTAGGAAGTAAAACTGGCCCACTGTTGGAGAAAAAAAACATAAAAGAATATAAGATTGTTGAAACCACAAATCTAACTCATGCGCAGCTTAAGCGCAGTGATTACCTGTCAAGTCAGAGGGGACAAGGTACTTCTTCTTATCCAGATCTCCTATTCTGGCTTTAGGAGCCTTTTCCACAATAACCTAAAGAAGCAAAGGAAAAAAATAACTTGCACAACATGTTCTTAATCAATGAATCATCACTTCACCACTGAGCAGAGTGTTTACAAAGTACTTTGACCACAGGTTTAAAAAAAAAAAAGGATCTGAGAATGACCAAACATGTGGTCAGGCAAGGTTTCAAATAATCTAAATACAGGTTGTTGACGGTAGCTAAGGTTGACAACCAGAAAGAGACATATTTATCAAAAATATCCCAAATATTTTTAATCTGGCATCAACTGATTCTTAAATAAGTTTAATTATAAATAAATCCACCCTACAGAATAGTTATTTGAAAGACTCCAAATATATAACACTCGATGAAAGCAGTTCGCTTTTCACGGCGGGTGTGATGTGGTTAGAATGAACGTTAATTAAAAGTTTGTAGCTGTAGTTGTGCTTAAACCACAGGATGTGCAGCTTTGTTTATTAGCTTCCCTGTTTTAGGAAAGCAGTCATTTTATGTCCTTTTTTTGAGATACAGAGTTGAGAACTTTCATTGATACCATAGAAGTACCCAAAATGTTGTTTTCTATCCTTTCTTTGTACCGGTTAGTGACATAGCTAACAGAAAACAGCTAATTGTTAAAAGTTTTTGTTCTAAAAATATTTGGTTAATCTAAAAACAAGCAGAGCTTCCTTATAAAAAAAATTATATGTATGGAAATAAACCAAAAATTCAGGTAATATAAAAAAAAAATCTAGGTTGAATATGTATGCATATCTTCTTTAAGAAGCCTGCTTGTCTGTGCAGCAGCTTATCACCAAAACAAATAAAGCTTTTTTTTCTGATTTGAAAAAAAATTCAAAATTTTAAAGTACTTTAAAAAAATCCCTTAGATTGTTAAAGCAGGCTACATCCTGTGGTGTTTCTTACGCTAAAAACATTGTATTCTCTAGTAGAGGAGAATAACTCAATTAACTGACACTTTTAAAAACTATTGAACATTTATTGAAGTGTTTACTAAACATACCCAAGCAATTTCTAAAGCAATCATACATTTTGTAATTTTATAACCTAAACATGCTTTTTTTGTATTCTTTGACAATAACTACTATTCACCAAATATAACTTTTGTGCGTTTCTTGTTTGTTACCTTAATATTTGATTTATGATAAATTGTTTAACAGAAGCTCAAGTACTTGACAACCACACTGTGATCTGGTACCTGGCTTCATGTTATACTAAGTATAGCATAAGTCCGGTTAATTCAAATGTTTTCTTCACCCCAATCCAAAGAGCCCACAAGAACCTATCCTGGCAAAACTTTAATTATTAATTATTCTACAGAAATTTATCATCTGCAGCTAAACTGTACTTAATCGATATGTCAAATATGACATTAAATAATGGACTGGTCTACATATATATATATATATATATATATATATATATATATATATATATATATATATATACTATTACATGCCACCAGAATGATATGAGAAACTAGACTTTAGGATCTAATGTAAAATTCCGGATAATCTATTAAGGGTCATCTGAAGCTTTTAACCTGATCTTCCTGTTCGGTTAGGATTAGTTTAAAAAAGAGCAGACAAGTAGACAATAGAACCTAATGTATATCAAAAAAGACAAAAAAGCTTTAACATACCTTTTATGAGAAAAAATAAAATACAATCTTTACATGTAAATACTTAATTAAACACAAAGTTCAGACTTAAATAAACTATGTTAGCTTACTGGCAATTTTACTGCGATATGATTATTTAAAAGTATAAATACACGAAAATAAAGCGGAATTACAGGAAGCTAGCTTGACAACCTGGCCTGTTAACTGAGATAACCTTTATCGTCTCAGGCTATCCACCGTGTTTACTACCATGGCAGTCAAAAAGTGACTTAGCTGCCAATAGAAATATGTTTAAGTCGCTTTGTCTGTCCATTAAATGTTTTGTTTTTTTATTCGCATCTTTAAAAGGTCTACATCTTAAATACACCCGTGTCCTCCGTCACACGGAGCAGTAAAGCTACCATGTTAGCCACTTACTGGAACCCTGTCCGGGTACTTCTTCCTTATTTTCTCGCCCTCAGACCGCCTCTTCTCGAATGGATGCTCCTCTTTGTATTGAAACTTCATTGTTGAAAGAGTTGACAGACGACAAGTCGGCCACTCAATGTTTAAAACCGACTAGTGTTTACCGTTCAAAGAATCAACTCGAAGCTCTGACACAAACACACTCAATGCTAGCTAGCTTTAGCCCGTCACAGCAGTTTTTTTCCAGTGGCGCAGGGATACAATAACAAAAATGACGTATGAGAGGAATCTAGTTCGTAGGGTGTAACTCAGTATGTCGTCTTGCCAATAAAACCGACAGTCAGTAAAATTTAACTATTAATTTTGTGGTTTGATACAATTAAATGAGATTTTGTGTTCACTGAAAAGTTTTTCAAGGTACTATTTTATTTTTAGTGAACCAACGCGCATATAGACATGAGGCGGGGCGGTGATGTGGACTGTCCTTGTCATATGACCGAGGCCCAACAACAACAACAGCAGCAGCAGCAGCAGCAGAGGAGGAAACTTCAACAACATCCTGCCTGTCGCCTTTTACTGTTGGTTTTATTATGAATTACGCTGTGAACTGTCAGGAATAAAAGGCATTTTATTTAAACGACTCCTTCCTTATTTGATTTTACTAAAGTAAATTTTAATAAACGCTCTATAATTGAAAATTTGCTGATTAAGGTGCCATTACAGCAAAAGGTGTATTATATATAGAGCTGAAAGAAGTAATTAGATTAATTGTGATTAATATATTATTGAAATAATCTTCAATTAATTTAGCAATTATTTAATTATTAACTGGAGTATACTCTAAAACCTCCCTTTAGCTGACAGAGCAACCCACTTAGAGCAGTTATCATATCAAAATTGTAAAAAAAAAATAAATAATAAATAAATAAATATATATATATATATATATATATAAACATTTTGCATTGAAGATAAAAATTTTATTCCAGGCTTCTAAAAATCAATTCAGGCTTCTAAATATATGTGAACTTGTTAAAGGATTATAGGGCTGAACAATGTAATCGGATTAATTGATTGATGAATTGACTGAAATAATCATCAACTAATTTAGTAATCGATAAATCGTTAACTGGAGTATAGAGTCTCAAAAACATGTCTTTATTTATAAGCAACCCATTTAGAGCTGTGATTATAACAAGATAGTGAAAAATATATAAACATTTTGCATTTAAGGTAAAAAAAAAGAAAAGAAAATGTATATATATATATATATATATATATATATATATATATATATATATATATATATATATATATATACCTTTGTCGATATGCTCTATCCAGGACTTCTCAAGTGGAAAAGTTTTAGTTTAACCTGGTTTGCGTTCATAAAAAATCTCCTTTGGGGAATCTTTGGCTATCCGATTATTTATCGAAAAAAAATGATTGACAGATTAATCAGTTTGCAAAATAATCGTTAGCTGCAGCCCTAATAATAACAAAAACAATTATGTAACTGGGATGCGAGAGAGATAAGTAAACAATCATCTCTTCATTTGTTGACAGTACAGCCATGTCATGCCAAACATGCCTTTAGCTGACAGAGCGACCCACTTAGAGCAGTAGGTATATCAAAATTGTAAGAAAATATTAAAACATTTTGCATTTAAGATAAAATATATTACGTCTGTCAATATTCTCTATCCAGAACTCCTCAAATGGAAACGTTTCTCTTGTTTTAATATGGTAAAAAAATCTACTTTAAGGAACCTTTGGCAACCCGATTATTTATCGATTCATCAAAAAAATTATTGACAGATTCATTGATTTGCTAAATAATCGTTAGTTGCTGCCCTAATTATATTTTGCCAACATTCCTTATTTCTACACTTGCTCAAATGAATACAAGCCCTAAGTGATGCAATAATGTGATGGACAGTTACTGGGTTTTTGAAACTTACATTATAGACCCTTTTTTTATTTAATACTAATCAAATTAAAAGATTCATTATATTTGTCAGAACCAGACTTCAACTATTGAAGCCAATTTCTTAAAGCCTATGTCAACTTAATGCAAAAGGGAATTTCCATGACTCACCATGCTCATGTGACTTCCCTGTGACAGGTAGAAGAGATTTTCAAAAAAAAAAAAAAAATCCATTGTTGGTTAAAAGTGAAACCACTGATCTAGTTAAAACCAGACTTACAGTTTAAGATTTGATCCTGATAGTTATTTGATCCCTTCTGTTCTTAAAATATCTGGATGAGAACCTTGTGTCAAATATTTACTCATAACATCCTGTCCTGTGCCTTTAAATAATTCTAAGATTCAATTCAGTTTATTTATATATCACCAATTCACAACACGTCATCTCAAGGCACTATACAATTCAACCAGATCCTCCTATCAAATTGATTCAAAGTTTTCTATTTAAGGAAAACCAGCTGTTTGCGTCGACTTAATGACTCGAAGGCAATCCCTCACATCAAGCATGCTTGTGGTGATAGTGGAGAGGAAAAACTCTTATTGAACAGGAATAAACCTCTAGCAGAACCAGGCTCAGTGTTAGCAGCCATCTACCGCGGCCGACTGGGGTTCAAGGAGACAGAAGCAGTGATTAAAAAAAAAAAAAAGCAGCTGTAAACCAGCTCCACAGGCGGCCCTCGTACAGGAAACACCAAAAAGGCACTAGATTTTCTTTCATCGTTTCATATCCAGACACATTAGAGTGTTAACATCACTGATGTTATTTAAAAAGCCTTAACATAATAGTAAAACAAACAAAAAGAAGATTAAAAATATATTTATTATAGAAAAAATTAAATAATAAAAACACTTTCTTAAACAATATTATATTAAATGTGGTTTGTGATTCTGTTTTATACTAAAAGGTTTTTTCCTTTACATAGAGCTTGTCTAGTTTACTGAACTAATTTCTGGTCTCCTTTAACACTCAGCCCTAATAAATGTGTCCTAAATTATCCTTGACAAAATTAAAATTATGTAATAATTTAATTAATTTATCTACTTTTTAAAATTCCAACAATTTGCTTGTTTAACATCTAAAATATTTTAACAATACCAAAACAGCATGGATCTAGCAGGTTTTAGGTCTACGAAGTGGTGTGTCTATTTACTGTGGGGTATGTTTTGATAATTCAGAATTGTCAGCTGTGATGCAGTAAATAAAAGACAAAGGACATCAACTGCTCCTCACTTATCCACCCTTGTAAACTTTTGCAGTTTTGGTTATTTTGTAACCAACTTTCTTGGGTTGAGAGACTAAGCATTGGGCTACTGGGCTACCTCACACAGGAGCATTTCATACATGCTTTTACAATCTTGATTTACAGTCAATTCCTACAATTCATTAGTGCTCTTCTGTAAGAAAATGTTTTATAATTGAAACATTGAATTTTGACCAGCAACTTAGAGGGAGAATCATAATCTATCTTATCTTTCAGAAATAAAGTAGTCTGAATTAGAGCAGGAACCAAAATAAATGGAAATGGGTGTAAATCAATTCTTTATAGAATGCATTTATATTATACATTAGATTTGGATTTCTATGTCCATATCCATAATTTGAAAAATGTTTTACCCAAAGAATAAAAGGATGACGTGTGGTACAAGTCCTTGAGTATGAAATAGTTAATTTAGAGCTAAGAAACTGAAGAAGGAAAAGTCAAAACAGCAGTGCATTCTTCAGAAATGAGAGTACAAACTAGAGAAGGGGTCTATTTGACCCAGAGTCTTATATTTATTATCTTACAGGGGGTTTACATTTTTATCATTTTGAACAAGGGATAAAGCCTAGAAATGGTGCAAACTTTTTTTCTCACTTATGAAAAAAAAAGTGTAGAATGTAGATTTAGGACATTATATCCTTTAATATCTACTCTTATCCCCCTGAATTATCTAAACAGTATAATAATTATTGAACTTTATTGATTTCACATAGGAGAAATTTACCTCTTCATTTAACCCATTCCCTTTGGGAGCAGTGGGCTGCCATTGTGTGGCGCCCTGGGAGCAATACGACACTTGTAGTTGCCAGCTACAGCATCCTTTTGTGAGATTTTTCAAGTGTTTCCTGCATCTCTTGCTTATTTCAAACTATTTCTTCAGCAACTTAAGTTGTAGAATTGCGCTGCTTAAGGTGGCTGTACATTGGAGTAGCGCTGCTAGCTTGACTCTGATATTCTTTTTTATGGGCACTTTGGTTTCTTCATTTGTTGCTACTTATTTTGTGTCTACTTGTTTTTGGATACTCGTTATGATAGGTAACCACAGCAACCATAGCAAGTTGATTTTTTTTTACACCCAAGAGCAGCTAATTAAGATCACTAAAGCTAAAATAATACATCAACTAATTCTGCAAGTACCAACTGACTTGAAAAGGAGGCACCAGGGATGCAGAGCCAGAGCAAGTCCATGATAGAGGAACAAGAAATGTAAACAATTTCTTCCATCAATCATCATGGGCAATGTGAGATCTTTAGGAAACAAAAATTTCAAGCCCTAGCAAGATCCCAGCCAGAAAATCGGCAATGCAGCATTGCGTTTTCCTGAAATGTGGCTACAAGATCATGTCTCGGATTCCAGCATCTCTCAGGCTTTCTGACCATAAGAGCAGATAGAGATTTAAAGAAGACTGGAAAATTCAAAGGAGATGGGATGGCAGTGCTTGTGAATAACAGATGGTGTCATCCAGGACATGTTACTGTGAAGATTCACTGCATCCAAGATATTGAACTGTTGGTTGTTGGCTTTCAACCATATTATTTGCCTAGTTTACCAGTGTTCTCTTAGTAAAGTTTACAATCCACCTTCTGCCGTTGCCAATACTGCATGTGATGTAATCAGTTCTGTTGTTGCTTAGCTATGGACACAATAGCCGAATCCACTTTTAGCAATAACTGGTGATTTTAATTACACCTAACTCTCTGCTACATTACCAACATTCCAACAGTTTGCTGTACCACAGAAAACTAAACTTTGTACTTGTTTTATGGAAATGTCAAGGACACCTCTACATCACGGAAGTACGACTGCTTCTTGGAAAATCGGATCAAAATCTTGTTTTTTGTCAGGGTATAAGCCACTTTATAAGAGACAACCTGAATTAACAAGAACTGTAAGAAGAGGGTCACAGGAAGCTGAAGAAGCCCTGCAAAGTTATTTTGAGGGTACAGACTGGGATACACACGGAGATGACATCAATAAAATGAGGTTATCAGGTTATCCAGACCCATCCCTGTAGGTATGCTGCTATAGGCTTAGGCTGCCGGAGGACATGGGGATCTGCTTCTTCTACTTCAATTCTGTACGATTTGTTAGTGAATAAACTTTTTTTTCTTATGATAGCTACATCTGGTGTGGGGCTTCATTCAGCAGTTACATAATCCTGAAGGAAGTCATTAGCTCGGCTGCTGCTGTAAACAACTTCCAATCGAGTTGCTGTTTTTTCAGTATTCAGTCCCGTTTCTGTCCTAGACATAACTATATGGTCAGCTTTTAATGTGACTTACTGTATGTGCTCCCTTTCATCCTTTTTGACATGAAAACTGGCTCAGAGCTAATTTCCTTCACTGTTTATCTCCTAGAGTCCTATATAGAGCTAGTTTGTTAACTTTTCTAACAAAGTATTTATAGATGAGTACGTCTATGCTAATTTTGCGTGTCTGATTCCGTAAGTTACTCAAAATAAGCCTGGCTCTGGTGGAGGTTTCTTCCAGTTAAAACTGAGTTTTCCCTCTCTACTGTCGCTGCATGCATGCTTGATGTGATTGCTAAAGCGTCAATGAGTCCATTCAGTCAGCTTGGTTTACTTGGGCAGAAAACTTAACTAACCTGTGTTTGATTGAACTTCATTTGTAAAGTACCCTCAGATACTGGTGTTGTGAAGTGCTACATGAATAAACTGAGTATAACCGAATCCCGCTTTGTTTCAAAATACAGAAACAAAGACTGATGGGACCATGCATTTAAAACTCTGGTATACAAATAATCAACAGATTTTTTTTATCGGGTTGTACCTGCTGAACAAAAAACAGAGAAGTAGTATCTATCTTAAGCATCCATCCTTACGTATGGAATAAAAGGTGTAGTTTCCGTTTAGAACACATGGTGTCAGCAGATCATACAACTGAAATCCAGCCAGTGGAAGAATTTACTTTAAAAATAACTATAGAACTATAAGGTTGTATTATAGTGAAAAGGAACAAAGCTGCGTAGGTAGCTGTTCGATACTGACAAGTGTTTTATTAGTAACATGGACATGGAGACAGAGCCAATAAGAAGCCGCTGTGAGCTTTGACGAAACTGACATTGTTCAGAAGGCATTTTTAAGATAAGAGGGTCTTACAGCTGAACCCATACAACCCAAGGTGGAAACAGAACACGGAAGGCTGTAAAACAGAAAATAAAAAGAAAACCTGCAACAAAAACAAAACAAAAAAAAAAAAACTTGGAGGGTTAAGTGCAATTTTCTATTAGGCAAAATCAGGATGGCATTAAATGAGAAAGCAAAACATCTTCTATGGAGAATTAATTCTTATCATATATAATGGCGGCTGAAAACAATCAGATATGGAAAAGCAATACTGCAGTCCACATATCATTAACAAGCCATCTGCTCTTATCACAATGTTTCAGTCTCATGTCACAGAGTCCCATGAGGAGCTTTGGGGCAAAAAGTGAAGATCCCAACGGAATGGGAGGGAAAAAATACCCGTTCAGAAAAATAGGCCAGTGGATGTATTATTTAAAGAAAACTCCAGCAAATTATTTTTTTAATAAATCCATTCTCATTGGGCAGAAGGAAATAGTACCTCAGTTATAAATGAATCAAACCCATTTCGTTTTCTATGCTACCCCCTTGATTTGCTCCGTGAAGGTAAGATGAGGTGGATGTTGAAGTTATGATGATAATGGAGGAGGCAGAGATAATGATGTCGAATTGTCTTTGTTGCTTCGCTGATCCGCTTCTTTAGGCCCCCCATGTCTTCCCAGAAAAAAGTTTAAAAAGGACTAACCAGCTCCAGCACACATACACAAGCTCCTCTCCGTACTCATACAGTCAGCATCAGGAGCTATAAGGCAGAGAGGCTCTGTTTTTTGTTTTAGAAAAAAAAAAAAAAATCAAGATTTAAGGAGGACACAAAAAAACAAAACAAAAAACAGCCGACTCCCTCTCCCTCCCCAGTAGTTTTTAGGTTCTGATGATCCCGTGCTGTTCATCCCAGGTTAGACGCACACCCCACCACCCCTGGTCCTCAGTATACATCTAAGAGGGCTGGTGGGTCGTCTGAGTGGGAAAGGAGGGCAGGATGGAGGCCGGCAGAGAGAAGGACGTTGCTGAAATAGCCCCACGTCTCTTCATGTAGCCGATCACCAGAGTCGGTGCTGGTGGAGGTTTCGACTGAGGACGGATCGAACGTCAGCGGTGAACCTGCAACAACAGGCACATTTAAAGAAGTCTTAAAGTAAACGATACAAAAACTGCATTCATACATTGCTAAAGGATTTAGTTCTCCCCCCTCCTCCATCTTCACTTTGACTCAGAAGACTTTCGACATTTTGGAGACTTTCTAAGGTTTCGTCCCTTTATGGTCACCTGCACAGAGTCGTTAATTTATAAAATAACCTTTCTTGGTAATTACACCTGCACATCTCTTTAGGTATGTCGCTACCAGCTTGGTACATCTAGGGACTTAAGTTTTTGTCCAGTACCATTTGCAAACAGTGAGGTGGGACAAAAGGGATTCCTTTTGTATTCTCACACCTTCTCAATTGATTTAGAGCTGCACGTTCAGAGTCCATATGGTTTAAATCACTGAACTGAAAGTAGGGGAACCAGAGTTTGAATCCCAGTAGTGCCAGGAAGGAACTCGCTGTGGTGACCCCTAAATAAGGGAACAACTGAGAGGACACAAACACTGAAACCGAAATTTGACTGGGCCATTTTAAAACCAAAACTTGGATTCTAGGTTTCAACCTTGGTCCTCATCATCCAATTGTTTTGGCTCATTGTAATGTTTCAAATATCAATCTTATGGCTTCCGTCCAATCAGGTGTAACAAACTTCTGTATATTCCGTAAAAGTTTAAATAACAATCCACTGGACTTGGTTTCCTAGATTTGAAGACATTTCGGTTCCCCTCCAGGAAGCTGGAGAGGTAGCGAAACGTCTTAAAATCTTGGAAAACAAGTCCAGTGGATTGTTTTTTAAACTTTTACGGAATGACTTTGAACTGGATGACTGAGAATCTTCATCAGCAAACTTCAGTTTAAGATATGCACATTTCTGACACACTTAAATCATGGCTCAATAACCTCCTAATGCAGTCAGATTCCCCAGAGTTCTGCTAAGGACCTATTAATGTGATTCTTGTATGCTGTAGCATATTTACATCTAAAAG
The DNA here is from genome assembly GCF_000732505.1 of Cyprinodon variegatus. Classification (NCBI taxonomy): domain Eukaryota; kingdom Metazoa; phylum Chordata; class Actinopteri; order Cyprinodontiformes; family Cyprinodontidae; genus Cyprinodon; species Cyprinodon variegatus. The sequence goes on from NW_015150646.1 coordinate 1,149,711, forward strand.
CTGCAGGACACCAACACTAACAAATCTACTGAGGCCTTTAATAAACACATATTTATTCTTTCATCAAGTTACTCAAAACTCGGGACTCCTTGTACTGCAGTAAGAATTATTGCACATTTTATTTAAAGTATTAAAGTCCTTTGTTGTCATAATCCTGCACTCAATCCAGTAGTTTGTGCTTGTAACGTAACAAAGAAAAAAGTTAAAGGCATTTTTTAACCTAACTGTGTCAGCCATTAACAAAGACATGGACTAAAATAGGATTGTATGCAAAGTCATTAACAAGTTCAAAGTGTCTATTACCTTAGTGCATCCAGCATAGGCAGCAAGTTTAGAAGTGCTGTGTCACTAGGGTCGCTGAACCAGGACTTGATTGGTATTGCATTGTCTGTAGGGCAGAAAACAGCCAGTCAGACCCAACAGACGGAGGAATAATGTCTAGAATAATCATTTTTACAGCTCAGGCTTACCACTGAGATCGTGGTTAGACACAGTTATGCAATCAAATAAACATGTAGCTCATTATGCATAAAAAAAAAATCTTCCCATCTGAAATGTTTAATTTTTATCTATGCTTAGAGGCAAAGAGAAAAATAACCATGCCCTGATTTGCTGTCTTGTTACATATTGAAAACATACTTTGATTTGATTAACTGTTTATATATTTTAGGTCAATTACAGATTCAATGTCCATTTATGTTAAAAGCTGGTACAATATTCCCATGGGGGGGAAAAAAAGTATAATACATAACCAGTGGAAGGGTAGCAAGAGAGAGAAGAAACGCTTCAAACACAATAAAAAGGATGAAAATAGCTTCCTCTTCCATTCCTCTCATCATTTCCTCCTGCCAGACATGGCTTTTGTTAAATTAACTTAATTTCAGGTAATCCAGTGCATTGCTTCTCTTTAGATTTAGTGCTCTTAGAGATGGACTATTCACTATTTATCTTATACACACACATACATATATGTATTTATTTTTTTTTTCTGTAGCTTTAGTATAAGAGTTCTGTAGTGTTATTATAAGAGTTTAATTCTTACACAAGATAAAATCATATTGAAGCAATTTTTAGGTTTAAGCTTTTTAAATTGTTCTTACAAAAGTTACATAATAAGATACATAATTTGCAACATAAGCAAACATGGTACACATGCAGATTGCCATAAAGTCCCCTTCCTTAGAGAACTGGTGTTTATTTAAAAAAATAATAATAATACAAACCAGACTCCAAAAAAGTTTGGACACTAAACAAATTGTGAATAAGAACTGAATGCAATGATGTGAAGATGGCAAATGTCTATATTTTATTCGTAATAGAACATAGATGACAGCTCAAAAGTTTAATCTGAGTAAATGTAACATTTTAAAGGAAAAATATGTTGATGCAAAATTTCACAGTGTCTACAGATCCCAAAAAAGTTGGGACACGTAGCATAAGTGGCTGGGAAAAGGACATTGAGCATATAACGAACAGCTGGAAGACCAACTAACACTAATTATGCCAATTGACAACAGGATTGGGAATAAAAAGAGCCTCTCAGAGTGTCAGTGTCTCTCTGAAGCCAAGATGGTAAAAGGATCACCTATCCCACCATTGTTGAGCAGAAAGATAGTGCAGCAATACCAGGATGGTGTTGCCCAGCGTAAAACAGCAAAGACTTTTAAGTTATCATCATCAACCGTGCATATCATCATCAAAAGATTCAGAGAATCTGGAACAGTCGCTGTGCGTAAGGGTCAAGGCCACAAAACTTTACTGGATGCTTGTGATCTCCGGGCCCTTAAACGTCACTGCACTTCAAACGGGAATGCTACTGTCAAGGAAATAACAGAATGGGCTCAGGAATACTTCCAGAAAGCATTGTCAGTGAAGACAATCCGCCGTGCCTTCCGCCGTTGCCAGCTGAAACTCTACAGTGCAAAGAGGAAGCCATTTCTAAGCAAGCTCCACAAGCTCAGCCGTTTGCACTGGGCCAGGGATCATTTAAAATGGAGTGAGGCAAAATGGAAGACTGTTCTGTGGTCAGATGAGTCACGATTTGAAGTTCTTTATGGAACACTGGGACGCCGTGTCATCCGGACCAGAGAGGACAAGGATAACCCAAGCTGTTATCAATGCTCCGTTGAGAAACCTGCATCACTGATGGTATGGTTGCATGAGTGCTTGTGGCATGGGCAGCATGCATGTCTGGAAAGGCACCATAAATGCAGAGACCTATGTTCAAGTTCTAGAACAACATATGCTTCCATCTAGATGTCATCTGTTTCAGGGAAGACCCTGCATTTTTCAACAAGATAATGCCAGACCACATTCTGCAGCAATCACAACATCATGGCTACGTAGGAGAAGGATCCGGCCAGCCTGCAGTCCAGATCTTTCACCTATAGAGAACATTTGGCGCATCATAAAGAGGTGCAACAAAGAAGGCCCAAGACGATTGAACAGTTAGAGGCCTGTATTAGACATGAATGGGAGAGCGTTCCTATTTCTAAACTTGAGAAACTGGTCTCCTCTGTCCCCAGACGTCTGTTGAGTGTTATTAGAAGAAGGGGGAATGCCACACAGTGGTAAAAATGGCCTTGTCCCAACTTTTTTGGAATTTGTTGATGCCATGAAATTTGGAAATAACATATTTTTCCCTTAAAATGATACATTCTCTCAGTTTAAACTTTTGATCTGTGATTTGTGTTCTATTCTGAATAAAATATTTGTTTTTGAAACCTCCACATCATTGCATTCAGTTTTTATTCACAATTTGTTTAGTGTCCCAACTTTTTTGGAATCCGGTTTGTAGTATGAGGATCACATTGTCACACCTTCTTTCATATTAACGTCAGAACTATGAGAACTACTGCCTGAGGGAACTTCTGTGTTTATGGTCAATTTTCATGATTCTAATCTACATTTTATGAATTTTCTTACAACATTTAATTTATGATAATTGCTGATCAATTCAAAGTAAGCCTTACCTGGATGACTTCGATAAGCACCAGGCGAGTTATCCAGGATAACAATACTGGACAGGTCATCATGTACTACAGACAGGTCTTTAATATAACTACCTAGATCCAATGTACAGTGCTGGGAGAGGAAAAAACCAAAGAAATAGAACAGTGAAGAGTCACCAGTTTTTGATTTATCACACATTTACGATGAATACATACAGCACTGAGCAATACCTGTCTGTAGTATCTGCGTTTCAGGATGTTCCTATTGTTATCCAGCTTGTCTGCAACAGCTGAGCCATAGATCTCCATGCTGGCTGTGAAAACCACCAGCTCATACCACTGGCTCACCTGTGTACACAGAGCGTTTAGAGCACACAACAGCAGGCAAGTTAGAGTCGTCAGGGATGTGCAGTATAAACAAAATAAATATTAGCTTATGACATCAGGCAGCAGATCAGATGAGAACAAACAACGTTTAACATAGCAGGGATTATTGTGGCTTTTTATCTCTAAAGATACAATTAAACTGGCGGACACTCACCACTTCTAAAAAGAAGTCGACGTGCGGCCTTTTATGTACAAAGAATCTGACCGGATGCTTGTCTATGACGACCTGCATGGAGGAGCAAACACACAGACCAGTTAACTAGGACAGAAACAGGATTCAGATTCAGTCGCTTTCTTTTTTTTTTTTGTGACTGTCGGCCATTACTTTGAGGATAAAGTCTGGCGGCGTGCCCGGTCTAACTGTGGGCCTCAGGACCCCGTCGTGGTGAGAATGGATCAGCGTCTCATCCAGATCCAGAACCAGAATCTTCCTCTTTACTGCATCTATAACAGAAGAAGAAGGATCCAGGTTTAACAGATTTAAACATTTCAACATATTTTAGTCTTGGTGTAAGACTTCATGAGAGATGATTGTAGCTGGCCATGCTTTACTGCTGTATATTTATCTTTCACTGAAAAATTGGTACGCAACAACGGTATAGTTAACAAGATAAACACTGGTTCTTAAACCTGAACTTTTGTCCTTATTTATTGGGAAATGAAAAAATGGCCATGTGTCCAGACTGCTTGTTTTTTGCCACCGTGGTCTAATTAATTTCTTTTTGTCTTTCATTTTAACAAATTTCACATAGAACCAGCTACTTTGTCACATTTTATTTATACCCAAGGGAAACAGGAAGTCATGGTTACTAATAGGAGGCTAAAATCATACAAATGCTCCAATTATAATAATGGCAGCAACATGTTTTGATGCTTTATAACAAGAGGGACAGGTGCACCACACAAAATAGATATATTAAAGCAGCACCTCAAGAAATGAGCCGGGAGCATAATTGTTGGGCATTAATCGGACGTCCATGTGGATATTAACCTAGAGAACACCACTAAATCATTTACAAAGTGGCTTTAGGGTTAACAAAGTCAATGTTTTGGCACAACAATAGGAAACTCTTAATCCCAGGCCTACAGGAAGTTGATGTGCAGAGCTGAGTGTGATGTGTGAGGTGGTCTGCAAACCTTATGTGGTCAAACTCTGTTAAGCTGATGGACCTCAATTCCAGGAGTAATTTAAAGATTTGTGTAGTAATTTCAAATGACAGTTCTACCAAATACCAGTAAAATGTATGTTAACCTCTGGATTTAAAGATAGTAAATTGTAGCGTATTATTCTAGCACTGAGCGAATAGTAATTCTTCTTATCCTAAACTGATCTAACAGAAGAGATGAAGAAGAAAACAGGTATTTTTTTTATCTGTGTATTTAAACATCTTGTTTCAGCTGCAGAACCTTTTGAAAAAAAAAAAGACAAAATAAAAAAATCCAGAAAACGTCTGTAATCATTAAGGACTGTTTACTTAAAACCTATATGAAAAAATAACGACTGGAAAAAATGGGAACATAATACGGGCCTTTATAGAGCTCCACTAAATGAAATGGACTTTCTTCATTGCAATTTAGGGATAAACTTTCCAAAATTCATATTTTCTCTTAAAAGTATCAAAAACCATCTTTAGATCAGGGTCACTTAAAGATTTAATCACCATCTCTTAATGCAGATATAATTCTGGAAAAGCAGCTGTAAAAAAAAAAGGACTGGAGTTTCCAGCTAAAGACAGACACAGCTGAAATATAATCCGTCCTCTATGTCCGGCTTGAATGAGCTCTCCACTGACATGAGGGAAGTTCAGAGCAAACTTACGCCATCAGGAGTCGTTTTTAATCTGAGTGCTTCCTGTATCCATGCTATTTCCTCCACTTTAACATGCAGAGCTGCTCTGAAACCTGTAAGCAGTCATTTCACTGGTCAAACTTGTTCTGGGAGGATAGTAGTTCACACAAAAGATGGTTGACCTTTTTTAGCCTGTGCTTATGGTACAACTGCACAAAGTCAACTACAATTTGGATATTTGTGGCATTATAAAAGAATAATAAAGCATCTTATCCATGTTTACCTAAAGGCAATAAATTGTTTTCTCTCTGTAATTTTAAAGCCCTGTAAATACAATTATTCTTGCTCTTCAGCATAATTTCCTCTGAGAATACAGAATCACTTTCACTTTCTAAGGTCAACAGAAACCGAAATGCCTAGTAGGACTAAACGAAAGAGTGATGATTTACTGAAGCATATCAGGAGGAAAATACAGCATATATGTTGCCTGAAAAGCATAGAGGTTTTCTAATCAAAGTTTCCTTAGATATAAAACTTTGAACCAATTAGAATGTACAATCTGGTTAAAATGTCTCTTTAAAGTGCCTTGAGATGATGTGTGTGGATAAATGAATTTAATTGAATTGAAAGTCAAATCTACTGTTGGTAGCAAGTGTTGCTGATGTAACCAGAACTTCTCCCCTCTGAAGACACACCCCTCTGCCAGAGGTTTTAAAACAGGTAACTTCCTGTTCAACATCCTATTTTGCAGGTGGCCCCAGGCCGCTAGTCTGAGCACTTCCAGCTGAAGGCTACACCAAGTAGAAACCAAAGCACTCCGGAGAAGTCTGCGCTCACTGGACCAAGTCAGACTGCCTTTTCCCTGTGATTCAAAAGGAGCTGAATGCAGTTTTTTTTTTTATATATATTCTTCCTGCACACCGAGTTTAATGCAGTGTTCCCTGAAACATGCTGCAGCAGAGACAGAGAAAAGCGAATCCAGCTCTGCTAACCTGAATCCAACTGCTGAACAACGGGTCCCCAATCAATGTTTGCCGAAGGAGCTGTTAAAAGCCGCCAGACACTTGACTACCTGAGACAGAGAGACGGAGCTGCACCGAGGAGGTACTGCTGTTTGAAGACTGCGGCTACAAGCTAACCTCCGTAGCTAAAAAGGACGATGCCTCTGCTACATTGAGTTATAAAAAATAAACCCTTTTGCAAAGTCGCCTCTTATTATTGCATCGGATTGATCCAAAATTCTTTGAGGTGCTGTTGGACGAACGGACTGGACTGAAGACGGGGCCTGCAGAAAACAGAGCCGAAGGCCTTCACTCCACCGAACCAAAACAGTAACAGACTGAAAGAGTCTTGCGTTTCTGAAGCTAACTGCTGCAGTGGACCTGCTAGCATTGTAGCTTCAGCTACCTCACGCTGAAAACGCTGTGGAGGCTACATCGTGAGCTACTCTTTCTTTTTCCAGTTGGACCCGACCAGACCAGAACCCCTGGGGACAGTGAAGCTAACCCATTTCCATTTCAGTCTCATTGCTGTTTAACGCACTCCTGAGTCATTCATTTTTCACCATGAAACTGAAACTTTACTGTTTTGACTCCAGTTAACACCTTTACATCAGGTTTTATCCACATTTTATCTGCTGCTATTTCTAAAGGACACTTTCAAATGCATTAAGTCTTAAACTTTGAACATTCTTTAGACTTTTAACCCCCTCTTCCCTTTTATTTATTTATTTTGCTTATTTTCAGTAGTGTTTACAGTGTGATTGTAGCTAATAAAGGTTCCATTGTATTTTAACTCGCAGTCTTTTGTGTTTATTTTACACAGTGAACCATTTATCACTAAGGCTGGATTTACTCTATTTTAGTAGCATCTGAATGAACAGAGACACCTTTATTTGGTTGGTGATTAATAACATTGCTGATAGCCAAAGTCTAAATTACTAAATTGGTGAAAGACAACTGAATTTTTAACAGCCGGATTCAGGAGTCCAACCCTTTAGGTAAGAGGCAAAAAAACCCTGGTCAGTAAGCAAATTACAGTTATAATCATTCAACTGATAATTAATTAGTTGTACCCTTGATTGGAATGACATATTAATTAACTATAACTTCCAGTTCCAGTCATTTAATAAATTCATAATCTTTTGGTAAACTCTCACAACACTGCTTTACAGGACAAAGCTACACTGTTTTGAGTCTCCTGATGAGGAAAAAGCATGCATGATGTCAGGACTAAACCCTGGGCTAAAATAAAGTGGTGATCACATAGTATGAGGCAAGGAAGTGCTGAACATCTTTGAGCACAACTATTTTATTCTTGACAAACTGGTTTAACTTTTGCTCGGTAGAATTGTGTTGATTGTCAGTCCACTCTGTGGTATCCAGACTAGAGACAATGCAAAAAATGAGGCAATCCGTTTTTTCTTATTTTTTTAACTTTCTCTTTTTAATTGAGGTGATTTTCTACATGCTTCCTCGTCATCACAGTATGATTTTGCAGAGAGAGGGAGAGAGAGATGAATGAAAACAAATGTATACTTACTGAGTCTGTTTCTGGATATAGGTGACAGGGGCAAAATGTCATATCGCACCGTCTGATACTGGATTATCTGAAAATGGAGGCAAATAGTCAGTCAGTAACTGATGCATCAACACAAGCTCAATGCTTTTAAAATCTGTCATCTCAATCTCTATTTTCTTCATTACATTTGTTCAACCAGTCCACAAACCCATATCTACCGGGAAATCTGTGGAGTGAGAAGGAGAACGTATAAGTGAATATTCACATTAATGCTCCTGTCCAGGGACGGGAAAAGTCTGAATATTCCCCTCTATAAATATCTGAGCTTGCTTTAACCTGAGTTTTTTTGGGGGGCAGGAAAAACAAGATTATGTTGATGTGAAATACTATATTTGGGGCAATATTGTCGGAGAGTTGCACTGATCAAGAATTAGAAACAAAAGACAAAACAAAACAAAAATACAAAGTTGAGAGTCCACCTCATATGGTTTCTGTTGCTACCTTGGTAATGATCAAGTATATAATTGTGTATTTCTGTCATGGAGATTGATGATATAAAATCTTAATTATAAGCAGACAAAATCAAAAACAGCAGTTGTTGATGATGCTTGTATAATAACACTCATAATTGGCTGTTATATAGTTGGGGAAATGTGTCCATTTTGTGTTGCATTTCAGCAGCTGTAAAGTGAATTAACCTCTGATCAAAAAGGATAAAGTAAAGAAAAACTCCACACACTGCAAAAGAAAGATATAGAATTAAGTAAAAAAAAAAAATCTTCAATTAAGGTTGGTTATTCCTAATTTGAGTAGGTGAGTATAATGAGATAATATGAACTTGAAATCAGAGAATGCAATTACATATTCTTATTCTAAATGAAAATTGTCATATTCCATTGGAAAACTGTCTCACTTACCTCCTCATTGCAAGACAAAATATACTTATTTTAAGAAAAAAATTACTTATTTAGATTTCAATTTTTTTCAGTGCAGCAACGACCTAAAGTGGGTAGCACTGTTGCCTTGTAGCAAGAAGGTTCCGGGTTAGATTCCTGGCTGGTTTCTGCTTTGCCCCTTGACTCTCGTTAAAAGTTGTAGATACGCAGTAGCTGCTCTGCAATACAAAGGTATAGGAGAGCTCAGGGGGCAGCTCTGGTGCGCCCTGAGGTGGCAGGAAGTGTATTTGCTCACCACCTCCCGCCACAGCGCAGACGTATTGCGTATAACGAGAGTTGCGGGAGTTGGGAGACGGATTGGAGAGAGAGAGAGAAATTGCGCAGTTTAGACCTAGTTTAGAAAGAGGGCTTGGCTAACTGCATGTAGCGAGGCTAACACTTTATTCTGCTTTCCCTGCCTCCTTTTTCAAACGTCAGAATCTGACCCAGCATGGATAAAGAGAGGTAGGACTGATTTAAAGCACTTTTTAGAAAGGGCAAAGAATAAACAATCTGGGATTTACATGTAAAATAATATAATATAGTGCACTTTTTCTAGGTGTTTGTCAATTTGCATAGTTGCTCTTAAATAAACATATCTATATTCTCAGAAAATAAATAGTTTTCAATATATTAAAAGAATATAAAGCTGACTAATAGCTTATCCATTATTGAACTGGTACATTTTTTTTTTTTTAGGTTTGTTACACAATATTGGACCATGGAAAACATATATTTATCTTCACAACGCCTCAGACGGGCAACATTTATGTATGAAAAGTAAACCTGTACATGAAATTAGGTTTTGTTTTTAGAAAGTGTTTTTATAATATTCTTTGTTGTTGGCATTCATATAAATATACTGGTATATTTATATAAATATACTTCATTTGATTGGCTTTTGGTATACGTCTACTTTTAATTTATAGCCCCTCCCGGAGAAAACACCAGCCAGCCCTGGATTAGAGTGATGGAAAACCGATGAATAGGTTGATGGCACCGACCCAATTTAAACATAGAACACCAAACTTCTTTAAACAGGAACAAAATAAGACTGCATGGAATATTGACAGCAACGGCTGCCAATAACATTGGATCCAGTAAAAAAAATGACAGTTAAAACCCATGTTTTCCCGCCCCATCCTCACACCAATGTCTCCATCACTATTTAGGAGAATTAAAGATCTAGGCACCTATAAATATACATGTAGTGCTGGCATTAAGCCCATCCAACACATCACACATATTGTTAGAATAATGAAGGTTAATACACGGCCCTTGGAATATAATATTCTGACAAATATTGCATCAAAAATATTTTTTAGAACTTAACATTTTTTGTTATAACATTACAGGCTGATGTTACCTATATGGCTGGTGCTAGCTCATTAAATATGACTTTATGTTCAGGTTTTTAAACATTTTTACCAGAGGAGCCAACAACTGTCATTTTAAACATAGCTTTGAATTGAGATATTTTCATACAGAGATTTATTTGTGAAAGCGAAAATAATAAAACTCTTTAAATTAATAGAACTAGCTAAGATAGATCAGGCTTTAGAGCAGCAATACTTGATTAAATAAGTTATTATAACTCTGCATAATTAAAATATCACACATTGCAAAAGATTTTCAGAAAGAAAAAAAGAATTTTACACTCCAGATAGAGCTGCCGGATATAATGAATCCATTTAAACAAGATTAAGGCTGGACAATTAATTGTGCTTGCAAAATAGACACAATAAAAAGAACCACATTGAAGAGACACTTGATTTTTGTCCATTTTCCTTTTTTTTTTTTTTTGTTTTTTTTTCAGTAACCCCTAGCCTTTATATTGTTTATTATTTCCAAAGTAAGGTATTCAAGAGACATGATTATTGTTGATAGTATTTTTTTTTTCCTTTTCTTTGAACCCCGACAAATAAAACCAAAACCTATATTGCTTATTTTAAGCACACTATTTGATCTGCAGCATGCCTCCTCTTTTCTACTTAAATCTGCTTGTAAAGATGATCTAGTCTCGCCCTTGTCTTAGAAGACTTCTGGAACTCCATATTTAGCCGTGCAAGCTCTACTTTTTAATGTGCTGGACAATATCTAATCCAATTTAAAGAGCTCCCATCTTTAAATTGAAATTATTCTCCATGAATCATGCACTATGAGAGATGCAAACATGCTGAACCATCCCTCATCCACATGTTCCACTTTTGCTTTTTTAACAAATATTGGAGAGAGATATTTCAGTTTCTGAAACGTTGTGTATTGGAAGTACGATTAGGCACTGATACTACAACCACTCTGTTGTAGAAAGGCCTCTGCGCCTACTTACGCTCAGTCTGGATGACATCATGTCTTGTCTTGGAGAAAAATTGGATTCTCGCTTCAACAATAAAAAAAAAGCTACATTTAATAGGATTATGAGACCTTTCCAATCTCTTTGACAGCACAATCTACCTGAATTAATGCAGAATGGTTTCTGGCAGTGATTGAGGAGGGATTGCTTGTGTTTTATTTTATGTCTTCTTTTCTGTTTCTCTTGGCTTTAGGTTCACTTTGCATGTTATGAACTATGTTGACCTTCACTAATGCTTACATATAGATTATCTAGTGTTAGTAGGAATTTAACATTTATTTTGTTAATTGATTAATCTGATCTAACCTGATTGTTTTTATTTTATTAAGAATCGGACCTGAAAAGGTTCCTTAAAGCAGATTTTATTTTTTTTACAGAATTTAAACCAGCCGAAACTAAAAACTTTCTCCTGGCGGAGTTCTAGATCTCTGAGACGCAATATCTTTGTATACTTTGTCTTTACAATTTTAGTATAATTACTGCTCTAAGTCAGTTGCTCTGTCCGCTAAACGTATGTTTTAGATTAATCGATTGCTAAATTAGTTGATTATTTAAATAATCAATTAATCCAATTAATTGTTTCACTCCTAATTGTTAGCTCTATTTAATGTGTTTTACCCTCGTTTTTTGCTTTTATTGGAAAATAAATGAAACAGATCATGATTTATGAAAGTTATCAGACAGCAAATGAGACTAACACAGGGGGAAAGACACAGGGAAAAGGTCTCGAACAATCACCGCACCACTTAACCAGAGTGAGACACTACTTTCTCACTCCAACCCTTAAGGTGGTAGTAGTACACTTAAAGTAGGTTTGTTGCTGCAAAAAATGGAAGCAGACTAGCAGTTAGCATGCAGATCACAGAATTATAAACATTCCATTTCTGCCGAAACAGAATTAAATCCGAACAAAATTTTAGTAGGGAATAAAAAAAAAACATTTAAAAGGCATAGAGAGAATCTTTTATTTCTGGGTGAAGCGGAGAGCTCTCCTTGCAAGGTATTATGGGACATGCTGTCACAGTGGATGTTGCTACCAGACAGCAGCGGCTAATAACAAAGATGGCGCAGGCACCGTGCAGTGGAGGAGAATTTACATGACCAACGGGGAGCAAAAAGTGATCATCTGTCATCAGACAGATGATCACCGCTTAAAGTCCACTATATGGTCCACTATATAGTCCGCACTCTATATAGGGATTGAGGGATTTAGGGGTTAGGGCACAGAGAGTTTGTATGAGCTACTAGAACAGCATCTTTAAAACAGAGCGTGCATAAGGAGAAATGGGCTTGTTCATGTTTTCTCACGAGTGGAGAGGGCGGGTCTTTTAAAAAAATCTCCTCCACAATACCTTTAAACTTCAAACATTAAATCCAACCAAATATTGCAACCAAGTTTTCTGCTGCACACACTA